>NC_056750.1:350578691-350616191 GCF_019279795.1 Protopterus annectens
ACCTTTCTTAGAAAGTGAGATGTTGCATAAGATGTTGTATAACAGACATTGCACTTGGGCCCCACACCCTCAAGGAAGTGAGGTTAATCCCTTAAGGAAGGGATATTTTTATGGTATTTAAATGATGTGAAGTAGTGTATCTGTTTGTCTGATGATGTTTCTGCAGCATTCTGTGTGTGTAGCATTCTGTGTCATTATTTTACTAAGCATTGTTGTCCCAGTAGGAGCGATGTATGAGTTTTGCATCATTAGTTGAACTGTTTTAGTTTGTTTAATCTATATGGTTTTTGAGTATGTACATAATTAAAATCAGAAACTCATTTATAGGTATGGTTTCTGACTTTTATACTTTTCGTTTAGTATATTAAGTATTTTATAAGTTTTTAGAATGTTTTTAGAATATTTATAGATACATACATTATGACTTAAATTAATAAATATGGTAGTAGGTTTTAATTAACTTAACTAGAATTAGATATAATTCATGGTATGTGTGTTTAAGGCATTTTGGTTTAGGCTGTGAGGGTATGTATATGTATTGGTTGGTGCTGATCAGCTGTTCTAACTAGTAGGGTGGATCAGCTGACTGATGTTCATGTTATATACTGTGTTTTGAACATTTAATTGCATCTGAAGAAGTCTAGCTATCCAGCCAGATGAGAAGCGCTTTATGGAATAAAAAGTTTGCATTACTAGCTTGCAAGTTCATGGATTTATTCTTTTTGTGAAAATAATTTCTCCCAACATTGATTGATGAAGACCAAATAGGTTTTATCTTACAGAAATGCATACAATAGTATTAAAAGAGTATTAACTGTAATAGACCATGCTGTCAAATCTGAGAAAAATTAAACTTTAATAAGCTTGGATATAAATTGTCCTTTTGATTTGGTTAATTGGTATTACCTCTTCCTTATATTAGAAACATTAAATTTTCCTAATAAATTCATACATCTTATATCACACATTTATAACGGATCTCAGGCATATTTAAAGATTGGCTCATATATATCACTTAACACTCCGATATATAAATGAACTAAACAAGGATGTGCTCTCTCCCCTTTGCATTTTACTCTCATAATGGAACCCCTAGCTAATTATATAATGATGAATCCTGACACTGAGGGATTTAATCTGAATTCTGAAACAATTTCCAAAGTGCAATTATTTGCTGATGATATTCTCCTTAGCATTAAAGAAACTAATACAACTTTACAAGCTATTTTTGATCTAATGGAATATTTTCAAAAGAAATCTGGCTTGTTTTTTAATGACAATAAAACACAAATACTCTCTATGCCTTCAAATATTAATCTTTGGGATGAGAAATGTATTAAATAATTGGTTAAAACAGACTGTTTAACTTATTTAAGAGTTATATTAACCAATAATATAAATTATATAATAAAATTAAATTATAATAATTGTATATCCTCTATAAACAATATTATAACTAAATGGAAACAACTCTTACTGACAATGGATGAGGAACTTTCAATTATTAAAATGATTATCTTACCCATGATACTTTATATTATACAATCCACATCATTAATACCACAAAAAAACAGATAAATGAATTCAACACAATGCTTTTGAGGTTTCTAAGGTACCCAAACACACCCAGAGTAGCTCACTCTCAACATATGAGAGATTGTTTTTTTAAGAGGGATAGATTCTTCAGATATGGAATCATATTCTATATCATCAGTGATTAAGACTTTATCTTTGCTGATCAATGAAAATTATTCAGCCAGATGGAAAAAATACCAAGAAGCCATTTTTTATAATAACAATGAGAGATACAGTTGTAATGAACTTTCAATATTGAATAATCCACTTATCTGGATCTTAAAAAAATATTTTCTCTTGAAAACACTTCCAAGTAGTATTTCTTACTACATGAAGCTATTATTAAAGGATTTCTGAAATTTTATATACAAGAATATGACTTATAAACATTGGATATTCATTGGATTTTCTATAACCTACACAAAAGATGTTATATCTACTTCAAGCTCTTCAGATAATACTTTGTTGAAGGAAAAAAAATCTCACTTTCTGGTTTCAATTCTTAGAAGGCGATAAGTTAATCTCATTGGATCACCTAACAACAAAATATGATCTAAACAGAAATTCATGGCTACAACTCTAATCATATAGACAATTCATGATTGACAGAATCAACTCAATCCCTCCAAATTCAAGAATACTAACACCTAACCTAATCAAATTTTTAATCATGTTTATTCACCAAAAATACATCCATTAATTGTAAACTTTCAATTATATATAGAATAATCAACAACGAAACAAAAATATAATGGATGATTACTGGAATTATTTTATTGCAGTTAACAATAAGTCTCCTTCTGATGACGATAAAGAATAATATTGGAATCATCTAGACAGACTACATCCTCACTTAAATGGAGATTATATTCATGGAAATATATAAATAGAGCCTTTTATACACCCCATAAATTGTAAATGGTCAGCAGGGAGAATGCATTGTGTTGAAGATGCAAAACTGAAACCAAAGCAGTCTGGTCACATATGTTTTTTTGACTGCATAGGTTTAAAGCAATATTGGGAAAAATTAATAATTTTCTTCAAGCAATTTTTACAGACAGATTTACATTATCTAAATTTTTGTTTTGGTTCAATACACTGATTCCTAATTGTTTTAGAAGGATTACATACCCCTTACTATGATCTGTTTTGACAGTAGCCAGAAACGTAATAACCCGACATTGAAAATCAGAACAACTGCCCTATTTATAGAATTTAAGAGTATTCTTACTGAACTATAAAAACTTAAAATGATGACTATTAAATCAAGAACTGTTAGAACATCTTATTCATACAATCTGTGGTCCAACTTAATTTTATTAGATAAGAACTAATACATTTCTTAATAATACTATTATTTATTTTATTGTGATTTATTAAATATATCAATTAGACACTGATGTAAATACTTTAGTTGATGTTAATTTTATGTTTATATTCTTTGCTTTAATAAGCAATTTCTTTATGGTATTTCTTCAGTTGATTTTGTATTGTTAAAAACTTTAATAAAAACTGTTTAAAAAATCATCTCACTCCATACATCACATGTTAACCTTCATAAAAATAAATCCCAGGAATCTTTCAATAAATGTGCTTCTTGGTTATAAATAGACTTTAAAATTTTATCTATGTAGATACCTAATGGGTGGGTCTTAAAGCTACACATAGAGATAATAGGTCTGCATAGATGTTTGATTACATCTTTTTGCACTTTTGGAATCCCAAACATGGTGGGCATGTAAGGATTCTTTACCTTTTAAATGTTGTGTAAATCCAAAGTAAATCTATTGTCAACAAAAAGTTCATCTAAATACAAATCAATATGTCTATATGCTATATCAATGTCATTTCTTGATCCTATCTTATAGGAGTCTAAATTTTGTAAAATATTAAACTTATGACTTATATAGGATCATAGGAGATTACTAGGCTATAGACCTGGAGGTCATTTTAAGCCTAGCTGTTTCATCCCAATGTAATTCAATAGAAATGCTAGTCAACACCCAAGAGTGCATTTAGTGATGACTGCCCATGTCCAGGAGGGCTGTGAGCTCTATCCTCAGTAAGAATTGATGGTGCCCTATCCACTTGTCCAGGTTCCTCTTGAACAGTGTCATAGAGGTGAAGTTCACATGAATTGGTAACCTGTTCCAAAGATGCAGCAGTCACTGGAAGATAAATCTGTCCCTCTAGCAGGTCCTAATTAATTCGCACACCACATTTAGGTCCCTGTAATGGGCAGCCTTAGTCCCATTTGATTAAGGATATGCAGCAATTTCTTTAGGTTTGGATCTTGGATTGCACTGAAGGTCAGGCATAAGTCTCCCCTAAGAAGTCTATACAATACCAAGTATAGTGACAGGGACATCAGTCAGTCTGTGTAAGACACATGCTGGTGCCCCTTGACCTTCTTTGTTAGAAACCTTTGAGGTCTCTCTAATTGCTGAAGGTGCTTAGCACAGTACATGCCAAATGTGGCGTTAGACTTCATTATGGGCCTGATAAGTGCGGAGTATAGAGGAGTTATAACTTCTTTTCCTCTTGAAGTAATGCCTTTACTAATCAAGTGTACTAATTAGAAAGTTTTCCTTACTACAGTAGACACATGGTGGTCAAAGTTAAGCTCACAGTCAACTTTTGATTCCAGGTCCCTTACCACTTGTGTACTTAATGTATTGTTATTGATTTGACAGTGTGATGGGATGTTGTTTGTGCTGAAGGGAATGATAATGCATTTCTTTGCATTCAGTTTGAGACTGAGACTAATACACCAGTCATTGCTTTGTGTGAGACCCTCCTGGAGTATACTGACATAATTTGGGGATTCAGTGATTGCACCTAGTATACAGTCATCTGCAAACTTGGTCAGCCACAACTCCTTAATTTTGACCTGAACTTCTGAGACATATATACCAAACAGTAGAGGGCCCAGCACTAACCTCTGTGGCACCCCACTGGTAACGGGTCTGCTGGTTGATGTGGAATCACCCATTTTGATAGTGTATGTGCCTGGTTTGTGAGTCAGTTGGCAAACCATCTTACAATAAAGGGGTTTACATTCAGTTTGCCAAGTTTATTGGCAATTCCTGAATGTGGGGTTGTGTCAAAAGCCTTTGTCAGGTCGAGATATGCTGTGTGCACAGATTTGCCCTCATTAATGGCCTTGGTCACATTTTCAAATAAATCAACCAGATTTAACAGGTAGGGTCTGCCCTTATATAATCTACAGTATCACAAATTATAATGCCCCCACCCTTGCCTGGTTTCATAACTCTTATAGATCTATCTCTCATTAACATGTCTAGTAAATAGGATCCTTCTGTACTTAAATTATGTTTCCTTTTGTTATATATATTGCTAAATAGTATATATATATATATATAAAAATATATATATATATATATATATATATATATATATATATATATATATATATATATATATATATATATTAAAATGCCAGGTTTTTGTGATATAAAAAATGAGACCACAATAAATCATTTCAAATCTTTTCCCACCTTTAATGTGACCTATAACCTGTATAATTCAATTGAAAAACAAACCAATATGTTAGGGGAAAAATATAAAAAATAAAAAACGTACAATACTCTGGTTGCATAAGTGTGCACACCGTTAAACTAATACTCTGTTGTGTGTGCACACCCTTAAACTAGTATATTCAGTCTTCTTGGGTAGGAGTCTGGCAGCATTGCACATCTTGACTTGGCAATATTTGCCCACTCCTTTGCAAAAGCACTCCAAATCTGGCAGATTGTGAGGGCATCTCTTGTGCACAGCCCTTTTCAGTTCACCCCACAGACTTTCTATTGGATTTAGGTCTAGGCTCTTGCTGGGCCATTCCAAAACTTTAATTTTCTTCTGTTGAAGTTATTCTTTTGTTGATTTGGATGTCTGCTTGGGGTCATTGCCATGTTGAAAGGTGAAATTCCCCTTCATCTTCAACTTTCTAGCAGATGGCTGAAGGGTTTGGGCCAGACGTGACTGGTATTTGGAAGTGTTCATAATTACTTCCACCTTGACTAATGATCCAGTTCCAGCTGATGAAAAGCAATCCCAAAGCATGATACTGGCACCACCATGCGTCACCATGGGGATGGTGTTCTTTTGGTAATGTGAAGTGTTGTTTTTGTGCCAAACATACCTTTTGGAATTCTGGCCAAAAAGTTCAACCTTGGTCTCATCAGATGATAACACATGTTCACCCATGCTTTTGGGACATTTGATGTATTGTTTTGCAAATTTTAGCTGGGCCTGGATGTTTTTCTGTGTAAGAAAATGCTTCCATCTTGAAACCCTACCCCATAGTCCAGACATATGGAGAATATGGGAGATTGTTAGTGCACAACTGGTACTTGCCAGAAATTCCTGCAGCTCCTTCAGTGTTGCTGTAGGTCTCTTGACAGCCTCCCTAACCAGTTTTCATCTTGTCGTTTCATCAATTTTGGAAGAATGTCCAGTTCTTTGCAACATCACTGTTGTCCCGTATTTTCTCCACTTTTTGATGACTGTCTTCACTGAATTCCATGGTATATCAAATGCTGTGGAAATTTTTTTGTACCCTTCTCCTGACTGATAACTTTCAACGATGAGATCCCTTTGATGCTGTGTAAGCTCTCTGCGAACCATGGCTTTTGCTGTAGCAGGCAACTGAGTAAATATCAGAGAAATCCTTCTAGGACAGCTGAACTTTATTTGGGGTTAATCAGAGTCTCTTTAATTGATGGCAGGTGTGTACCCAAGAAGAGTGAATGCTGTAATTACATCAAAAGATGCTTCAACAAAGTATTCATTTAAGGGTGTGCACATACACTAAAGTATTAGTTTAAGGGTGTGCACTCTTATGCATCCAGTGTATTGTACGTTTTTTATATTTTTTCCCCTAACAGATTTGTTTGTTTTTCAATTGAATTGTATAGGTTATAGGTCACATTAAAGGTGGGAAATGTTTTGAAATGATGTATTGCGGTCTCATTTTTTTATATCACACAAACCTGGCAATTTAACAGAGGTGTGTAAACATTTTATAGCCACTATATATATATATATATATATATATATATATATATATATATATATATATATATATATGTGTGTGTGTGTGTGTGTGTGTGTATATATACATATATATATATATATATATATATATATATATATATATATATATATATATATATATATATATGATTGATGCATCCTCTTTCAAAGAAAGCTAAAAAAGGGTGTGTTGGGTGGTTGAACACACTGTTTTTCTTCAAAGTACTATCGATATCCTTTTCTCCTCCTACTCACTTTTCTTTCCCATATAATAAAGCCAGATTTAAATTTCTAACATATAACTTGAATTCCAAAATATCATCTGGTTGGAAGAAATTTTCGTACTTTTTCAAAAAATTATAAAAAATTTAGAGGTAAAAAACAATTTTCGGGTCTTTATTAAAAGAATGAACGTTTACTTACTTGAATAGCTAAACGCCGACGCGTCTTCATCAAACCACAAAAACATCAATCATCCTGAAGCGCAAATCCAAAACGTCGAATCGTCATGGTTGGCCTTTCTGCAGTATAACTCCGTAAGGTAAGTGTGCGATAGTTACTGACCTTAGGATTAAGGTGTGGGTAAAGGTAAGTGCATAGATGGTAATGTATGTTACATTTAGTGTAGGGTTAGAAGTAAGGTTTTATTTAGTGTGTGTGTGTGTGTGGATTATTTAGTTTGTTTGGGTATAGCTTTTTAAGGTAAGTGTGTGATAGTTATGGACCTTAGGGTTAGGGTGCGGGTTAAGTGCATACATGGTGGTATATGCAAGATTTAGTGTGGGGTTAGAAGTAGGGTTTAGTTTAGGGTTAGAAGTAGCGTTTTGGTAGTGTATGTATGTAGTTTATTTAGTTTCTTTGTGTAGTTAGTATGTAGTGGGCGGTGGGATGGGACAACTATGAAATTTCGAGTTTTTGAATTTTGCAGTTTAGGGAGTTCGGTTTATTTGCGGTTCGCGGAGTATGTGTCGGTGTTTAGGTATTCGGGTAAGTAAACGTTCGTGTTTTTAATATAGACCCCAATTTTCTATAATTAATTATATTAAAACCATTTCAAGTAAACAAAATTCCTTCATATTTACATTCTATATCTCCTTTTAAAACCTAATTTTTTCCTGACTCCTGTAATTCATGTTCGTATTCCTTAGTACTTTTTTTTGTAATAATGCCTGGTGCACACATTGTTTGGCCCTGTATCTTTGAAATTCCCCTGCCTGCTTGACAACCTTTCTGATCTGCAAAGTGGACAAAATTCTGTTCATTACTATTGTGCTGTAACCTTTCATTCAAAAAGTCTGTTTCTTCTCTTCTGTTATAAACCCTATTATCAATAGCATCACATTCTTCCCCTATATTAGTATAAGAATTCATTTCATCACCTTCAGTATTAGTCCGCCCATAGTTGTTACTCTTAAAAATAAGGATAAGCTTCTTTCTTATTAAATATCTCTGCAGTTTCCTACATTTTCTTTTAAAAATAACTTCACACTTACCTAATCTAGAATAAAACATGATAAAACATTGAACTACAGTTTTCAAAAAGCAAATCTTTCTGAATAAGTTAATTTAACCTTTCCATATCTGCTAATAATTTGTTAATATTCGTATTATTCCATTTAATAATCAGTTCAATTAATTCAAAACCATGTAGGTCAAATAAATTTACAAACTCAAAAAACATTGGTTCTGTTTAAACCATTAGGAAACTTAAAATCCCTCAAAACTAAAGGTACCACCCTTTTCTGTAGACATCCCAACAACTATGTTTTATCTAATTACAACCTTCTGACATTTAATAGCTTTTTTTCAACATCATTGACAAGATCCTTTAAACATGGAAAATTAGTCCCACTATCAGCAGAACTTACATTATTCACATTTGAAAAAGAAAAAGTCTTCTGTATCCATTCATTAAACACAGCAGGATTCTGCCTGTTGCTAGTGTCTCCTTAACTGCCATTTACAGCACGGTCCCTGTTAAAACCCTGACCATCAACTGTAGGATGTCCATTCTCAGAAAATGCCTTTGGGTTAACTGCTGCAACTCAGGCACAACTATTATTAAAATTTTGGTATTATCAACAGAAATAGTACTTTTTGAAAAATCACGGTTGTTGCTTCTTCCCAAACACTCATAATTAGTCGAGGGTGCAGCTCCATCACTCTTCTGCCTTGGCACTTCCACCAAGTAGTCTGTATGATGGAAATCACTTCCTGTACCTAAATTTCCTTTACTAATTCCACAATTTCTAGTAGAGAGTGCTGCTCCATCTGTCTGCTGCCTTGGCAGGTCTATCAAACTGTCTGTAGAACGAAATTCACTTCTCGTACCTTGGTTGGCTTTAGTAATGTAACAATCATTACAAGCCCCTCTAGATGCAAAACAACCTTCACAATTTTTCATCATCTAGAAAGGGCTGCCACCCAAATGCTCATGGTATTGGCTAGACCGAAGACATTGTAAAAGCAATTCAATGACCGATTAAGTTCCCCTTTATGTCTTACCATTTTATGGATAGCCAATCTTAAATCTGTTATACAACACATAACATATGATGATCCTTCTACTACATTAATATGGTCCTACTGTTCCATTCCCCAAAAAATTACCAAAACTCTGAACTGCTCAAATCTCCTTACAAAAACCAATGAACCTCCCAAAAAAGGGGGAAATGCACTCAAAAATAACTAATAACCTTTGAATGAGTGCAAAAGAACAGTCAGAGAAGCTTAAAGTAATTTAAAGCTCACTTTAATAAAATGCAAAAACACATAAATAAGATTAGGCGCGTTCATCCATCATGGTGGACTTCATCAGAATACTGAATAAAGGAACCTACAACATTAAATACCCTTTGTCCCTAATTAAAAAAACTTAATCAATCAATTAAAATTAATTTACATTATTTAAAGAAAGAGGATTGCCTAAAACACTAAGTTCCAAACTGCCAATACATACATGAAAAATATTTACAGAAATATAAGAAATATAATTTACAGAAATATAAGAAATATAATTATTTACATAAAAATTCTCCAGAATAATAATAAACATACATAAAAAATAGCAACCAGTAAAGAACGAAAAGTTCCACAACCAGATCTAAGTTTCTCTCTGACAGAAAGCCTGTTATAGGTTCATAGGTTCTTAGGTTCATACTAGGCTATCTGCCCTAGGGCATTTATAAGCCTAGCCAGAATGTGTTTGGCTTTCGCCACCCATTTTAAATTTATTTTGCTATGCCCTTTTTCGAGGTTAGTATACTGTGCCTCTGTCTAACAGTGACACAGAAGTGATACCCGGGGTAAACCTACGATCTCCCATCCACTCATCAAGATTCCTCTTGAAGAGAGTCAATGAGGGACTCTGCCTAACCTGGACTGGGATTTTATTCCAGAGTGAAGGGAGCCTCTGGGTTATGAATCTGTCCCTCCAGCATGTCCTATTTATTTCAGTGCTGAGGTTCAAGTATCTCGAGCGCGTAGCTCAATGGGATTTGGATTTTCTTAGGTGCAGCATGTCCATTAATTCCGGGTTGGACATGGCTTTATATGTCAGACAAAGATCGCCTCTGAACAGGCGGTATGCCACTGAGTAGAGCTGGAGTTTCTTTAACCGGGCAGCATATGGCATCTGTTTGAGCCCTTTGATCCTCTTGGTGAGGTACTTTTGGGGTCTTTCCAGTTGCTGCAGGTGTCTGGTAAGGTACATCCCAAAAGGGTCATTGTACTCAATTATGGGCCTGATGAGGGATGAGTAAAGAGGCACGATGACCTCCCCTGATCTAGATGTGAATCCCTTCATGATTAGGTGGGCTATATAAAATGTTTTTCTAACCACTTTGGCCACGTGGTTGTCAAATGAGAGATTGCTATCAACTTGGGTCCCCAGGTCCCTAATTACTTCTTCTGTACTTAATGGATTACCACCTATGTGGTAATTTGTGGGCACTTTGTTTTGCCAAAGGGATGACTATACACTTTTGGCATTTAGCTTGAGGCCATGGCTCTGGCACCAGTTGTCTGTTTCTATGAGGCCCTTTTGGAGGATGCTTGTGTCGGCTGGAGAGTTGATTATGGCACCCAGTTTGCAGTCATCTGCGAACTTGGTCAGCCACAGTCCTTCCGTGTTGGCCTGTACCTCCGAGAAATATATACCAAACAAGAGAGGTCCCAGGACTGAGCCTTGTGGGACACCACTTGTAACTGGTTTGGAGTCTGACATGGCTCTAGCAATTCTAACCATGTGGGTTCTGTCCTTCAGCCAGTTTGCAATCCATCTAGTGACATAGGGGTTTATATTTAAGCTGGTGAGCTTATCTATAATGCCCGAGTGGGGTATTGTATCGAAGGCTTTTGCGAGGTCCAGGTAGGCTGTGTGGACCACCTTCCCCTCGTCAATGGTCTTGGTGACTGTTTCAAAGAAATCAACCAGGTTTAAGAGGCAGGATCTGCCCTTAACAAAGCCGTACTGGGTAGGATACAGTGTCTGTAGGTCCCCAATATCTTTATTTATGAGGTCCATGATGATCCTTTCCATAGCTTTGCAGACCAAGCTAGTCAGGCTTATGGAGCGATAGTTTCCAGGATCCGTTGAGGCACCACCTTTATGGAGAGGGACCACTGTTGCTGTACACCACTCTTTGGGCACATATCCTGCTGTAAGGCTGAGATTGAACAGTAGCTTTATGTTTGGGTTTAGCTATTCTTGGAGTTCATGTAGGACGCAGCCCGGGACACCGTCTGGTCCCATTAATGCTGTGTTTTTTGCTTTGGAGAGGGCGGCTCTTACCTGAGCATCTGAGATGTCGGGGGGCAGCACTCTGCTGGGATAGATATTTGCCCTTTTGGTGGGGGGGGGGGTTTGTGTTGAACCTGTCAGCTAGGATGTTGGCAATGTCTGTGGGTTCAGTGTATTTTTTGTCATTTTGGACTAATTCTGAGCATATCTGGGAATTACCACCCAGGTTCCTAACATAACTAAAGAAAGCCTTGTGATTATCCTTAGTGTCCTGTGCAATTTTTCTCTCGAAGCTGGCCTTAGACAATTTTATGAGTGCCTGTAGTTTTTTGCTAATAGTGATCAGTGATGCCTTCCCTTTTTGGGAATTTGCTCTATCATTTAGTAGCTTCCTCCTTCTATTGTATAGTTTGTTTATGGCTGGAGTCCACCAGACAGGACGTCTGCCTTTGGAGGATTGGGTCTTGGTTTTATTTGGGATCGCATGATCCATGCATTCCTGAAGGTGTTCATAGAATGCGTTTATAAAGGATTCTGCGGTCTGGGCCATATTTTCCACAGGCCCGGGGGCTCTGAAGGATTCCACCTCGGTTTTGAGGAGTGTGAAATTTGTTTTAGAGACGTTTTTGAGTGTGGTTTTCTGGGCAGGTGGTGGGGTCGGGATGTGAATATCCAGTGAGATTAGTTTATGGTCTGATCTTACCAGTGAGGGATACACTTCTGGTCTGGAGCATAGAGTCCCCATGTTGGTGATGATCAGGTCCAGTATGTTTTCCCCTCTTGTGGGAGTGGTAACAAGTCGTTCCATAGCATTTGAGTTTATAAATTCTAGGAACCTTTGGGCTAGGGTGTTGGAGCTAGAGTAATGCTCCCAGTCTATGTTTGGGTAGTTGAAGTCGCCCAATATAATGGTGTTTGGAGAGACCTTCATATTTTCCAGTTTTCTCAGAAAGGCTGAGTGGGGTTCCTGGGTTTGGGAGGGTGGTCTGTAGCAGGCTATAAACTGGAAGGCAGTTTTACCCACTGTTAGTTGCACATGGATAGTCTCTGATGCTTCATGCTTTGCCACCAACCTGGAGGTGTCGGTATCTTTGATGAATATCGATACTCCCCCCTCCTTTTGTGGTTCGGTCCAAGTTTTGGGGCCGAAAAGCATGGTATGAGGTATAACCTGGTAGTGCTGGGGTGCTCTCGGGAGCCCTGAACCAGGTTTCTGTTACTGCACAGATATCGGTGTTCTCCATGCTAAGGAGAGTTTTGAGTGCGTGCATCTTGAGGTTTAGACTTCTGGCGTTGAGTAGCATTACTCTTAGTTTCTTATCCCTTGTGATACCTATGGAGGTGGGTTTGTCTTTTGAGCCTTGCCTAAAAAAGGCACTATGGGGTAGCAAGAGCCTTTGCCAATATCCGAAAGCCCAGGGGTGACAGGTGCAAGCCGTCCCTAGCGAAGCATCGTGGCTTGTCGAGCATATCATCCCAAGCTAACAGGCATTGGGTCCCCTTTGAATGACACCAGTACTTAAGCCAATTGTTGAAATTGATCATCTTGTCTTCATATTGTGGCATCATTCTTGGTGAGGGTAAGATGCTACTCAAGGTCAGGGTCATACCGGCCTGGGCTACATGCTCAGAGAGCTCCTTTATGTCTCTTTTCATGTAGTCCAGGAGGTACGTCTCAGGTCATTCACACCAGCATGGACAATGACTGAGTCATATTTGTACTTGCCTTGGAGTGACCTGAGTGCTTGTGTTATGTGGCGGATCCTAGCGCCCGACAGGCTGCTCACCGTGACCCTCACCTTGTTCAGCCTGGTGAGCAGGACGTCAGTGTGCCTGACGATAGAGTCACCTATTACAAGTGTATCAGGTGTGTTGTTTAGTCTTAAGGGCTGTGACTGTTCGGCACACTGGCTTTGTGAGATATGTGCTGCACGTGTTTTGTTTTGGGGTAGCGGTTGCTTGGGTGTCTGCTTTGGAGGTCTCTGCTGCTTAGGCAGATCTTTATTTAAAGCCTCCGAGTATGTTTTTGTGTGATTATGTGTTTGGTTTGCTGTCGTGGTAGGTCTATGTGAGACTGGAATTGTAGTGAGTGTGGTTTCCTTCTCCTCCTGACTGGTTATGCCAGTACTGAGTTGAGAGAGCTTAGCCTCCAGTTTGGCTATATGGTTGCATCTCTCACATGTGTTGGAATTTGTTGGGAGGAGGAGAGGGTTGTCTGCGTACATGAGGCAGTTGTAACATTGCCTCAAGATTCCCAGATTCACCAGCTGGACCGGAGAGGAGATTGAAAACTGACCTTTGGACATGCTAGAATAATATTGGGAATTCCTTAATAATTGAAAACAAGGGCCAGTAGGGAGTGAGGGTGTAGTGCTTTTAATTTTTAGTGCTGACTTATATAATTGCTTTAGCGAGCAAGTGCCAGGTAACTTAAGTGCAATGTGTTACAGGTAACTTAAATGCAAAAATGACAAACAGTAACTTTCTTTCAAGTGAAATAAGGAAATAAGTACAGTAAGCAATGCAGATATCACTAGTGATCCACAGAAGCACTGAGAAGCTGCGTATTAGGTGGAATTAGCGTTTCAGGGAAATAACAAGCAAACAAACAGCAAGCATATAAACAAAGCTAGATTCAGCAGGCCTGGATCTAGTCTATGCTACAGCAAACAAGGTGTACCAATTTTAGTAAGATATAGTTCAAATATTCAGGCACTATAAACCTTTAACCAGAAATTCCCAGCTCAGAAGGGCAGAGTCCATCCTCTTCTCTCACAAGAGTGCAGACCACGAACCTTCTTGATGTAAAATAACTGGCCTGAAGCCCAAGTGCTTAAACCAGAACTAATACACTTTAAGAATAACAAACACTGGGCTCTCAGTCAGCAGTTCCCAACTTAGAAGGATGAAAGCTACCTGTTCTTCCACCACAGTGCATGCCACAAACCTTCCTAATGTAAAACAACTGGTCTGAAGCCCAAGTGCTTAATCCAAAAGACTTAAAATGATAGCTACACTTTAATCAAGTTACTACCAAGCAGTAATAAATACAACTGAATACTTTAGAGAATGCCTGGATTAGTGCTCAAGTTACACAAACATGCCCGAATCCAGTCTATGCCACAGCAAACAAGGCGCACCAACTTCAGTAAGAAGCAGTTCAGATATGCATGCACTATAAGCCTTTAACCAGAAATTCCCAGCTCAGAAGGGCAGAGTCCAGCCTCTCCTCCCACAAGAATGCAGACCATGAACCCTCTTAATGTAAAATAACTGGCCTGAAAGCCCAAGTGCTTAAACCAGAATTAATACACTTTTAGAATAACAGACAGTGAGCCCTCAATCAGCAGTTCCCAACCTAGAAGGATGTAAGCTACCTGTTCTGCCACTACAGTGCAGACCACAAACCCTCTCAGCGCAAAACAACTGGTCCGAAGCCCAAGTGTTTAAACCAAAAGGCTTAGAATGAGTTACACCAAGCAGTAATAAATACAACTGAGTACATTTAAGATGATGCAAAAGTAAAATAAAGTAGGTAGAAACACAAGTACAGTAAAAGCAGATGATTTTTTTTTTCCTGAACAAGTGCTGAGATCAAAGAAACAGATTTGAGTGCTGAAACTAGAAAACTGGCTAGTTATAAGAAAAAATAAACTAAGCTAGAAGGCTTCCCTCCAACACAGAAGGGCTTGGGGGCACAGAAGCCTACAAATAGTCTATACCACTTAACAGGAAAGGCAGGAAACAAGCTTAATTTTTTTTTCTGTTTCCCAGATGCTCTCTTTGTACACAGTAGGAGTGCCTGAAATCAGAATATGATCTCACTGTACTCAGTTGAGTGAGCAAATGAGATGGGCCCAGAAGGAGTATCCAAACACAAATTTACAAGAGGGGCGGGCAGTTTCAAGGCCACTAAGATTAACACCAAAACAAAAACAGGGAGGGTGGATGGGACTAACTGAAGAGCAGAGTCAAAACTTCCAGTTCAGTTAATATTCCTGCAACACACAGTTAAAATCAATTTAAATACTGTATTTATTGAAAAAAGTGCAGATAAAGGTACTTAAATTCTCTTATACGTCCAGTTGAATACAACAAGTTCTTAGCCGGCCAAAGCTGAGGTTTTAAGCAGAAAATATTTCACACTGTACCACTTAAATAGGCAAGGACAGGAAATCAATGAATGTGGCTACCCCACACCTGTAATTACTAGCAAATAACAAAATTCAGCAAACACTGACTAACTTCCAGTTCAGTTAATATTCCTGCAACACACAGTTAAAATCAATTTAAATACTGTAAAAAAAAGTGCAGATAAAGGTACTTAAATTCTCTTATATGTCCAGTTGAATACAGCAAGTTCTTAGCCGGCCAAAGCTGAGGTTTTTAAGCAGAAAATATTTCACACTGTACCACTTAAATAGGCAAGGACAGGAAATCAAAGAATGTGGCTACCCCCACACCTGTAATTACTAGCAAATAACAAAATTCAGCAAACACTGACTAACTTCCTGTTCAGTTAATATTCCTGCAACACACAGTTAAAATCAATTTAAATACTGTATTTTTTTGAAAAAAAGTGCAGATAAAGGTACTTAAATTCTCTTATACGTCCAGTTGAATACAGCAAGTTCTTAGCCGGCCAAAGCTGAGGTTTTTAAGCAGAAAATTCTTTAAAACCGGTTCTTAGATCTAGGGATTTGCATAGATAATTTATAATGGCTTTGGACTGGTTAATGTGCATTTTAAATTTCTGAGCAAAAGCCTGTCTATTTCAGTCTGAAGAAGAACTGTGAGTTTGAAAGCGCTTACTGTGTTTTTTGCTGCAAATAAAAAGTGAAGTTGTTTTAAACCGTGGCTGTGGAACTTTTCATTCTTTATTGGCTGCTATTTTGGAATTATTGGAAAGTTCCAGCTTCATCTTGGTGAGAGGTCACATTTACTTGCGATACATAAAAAATACATTAGAAAAATACTTTAAAACATTTAAATCTGTGAAATAAATACATCTATTAGTGATGAAAAAAAATTTAAAAATAAAATGCATTTAGAATTTCATAGATCTTAACTTTAGGGCAGGGAGCTACGTTATATGGTCATTAAGCCCAGTGGCTGCATCTAATCTAAGTTGCCAGATTAACTCTTTGTACTCCAAAAAAACTTCCCAGTTATCAGCCCTGGGATCCTTATCTACAACTTCTATAATACCAAACATAAACGTTTTGTATTTGCCACATGCACCAATGTGTCTAGCTAAGGTGTTTTTACGATTAATTTTACTTATATCATAATTGTGTTTATATATCCTTGTTCTCAAAGCCCTTTCCCCTTTACCAATATTGAATGCATTATATTCAAAGCAAGTGGCCATATACACTATACCCTTTGGCTCACAGTTACCATTCTTAATAAGCACTCTAGAGTTCATACTATTGCTCAATTGATACTAGATTCCTCATTGATATAAGCAAACTGTCTAAAGGAGCTACACTTAATAGTGACTTTCTTTAGCATTACATTTTTCTTTGAATTTGTTCCCTCCAATCATTGTTTAAAATTAAATTATGTTTTATTAATAAATAGGGTGTCATTACCTACAGTCCTACAAACGTCATTATTTCCCTTCAAAAACTTCCAGTTCCCTGTTAAAATATTTTTTATATCTTTAGAATTCTCATTATAAGTTACTATGCAGGCTCTATTGAAACCTATATCTTGGTAAATATGTGTTTGGGGTTTCATTTGTAATCATTTTCAATCATTCACCTAGTAGTGATTTAAATTTTACACCCCATAAAGCACTTACTTCTGCAATAATTTCCTCTACCAATGATCCAGGATAAGCCCTTTCTACAAATATATTTTTCAAAATGTTCATTTCCTCTTCCAAATCACTGTAAAAGGAAGCCATTCTCTCCACTCTAATACACTATCCCCCTTACTGAATTTTTCTTAAGCACAAATGGACATAAGCTTGCAAAATGCAGGTAAGAATTACTAAAAATGGGTTTTTGATATACCTTAGTATTAAAACACAACCTAGTTTGTTCCAAATTGACAGCTAGGTAGTTGATAATATCCTTATTAAAATTGTAAGTAAATTTTTGACTAGATCTACTCACACAAAAACAGGGTTGGTTCATACCCCCCGACATCTCAACATCAATCATCTTTAGTTGATTGCCTGGATGATTGAGCCTTAATTCCTTTTTGCACCAGTTTTCTGAGGATGTGTAGCAAGTACTAATGGAGGCAAGGAATACTGCTACTAGAAAGTCACATATTAGCAGATGGAAAAGGTTTTGTAGTTGGTGCCAACAACAGAACCAGCACCCATTAAAGGCTAGTTATAGGTTCATAGGTTCATAGGTTCATACTAGGCTATCTGCCCGAGGGCATTTACAAGCCTAGCCCATAGTTTTGTGGCTTACGCCACCCCTTTAGTATGGGGAACTATACCCATTATTTTGCTGTGCCTCTGTTGAGCAGTGACACTGAGGTAATCCCTGGGGTATATCTGTGATCTCCCATCCATTGGTCAAGATTTCTCTTGAACAAGGCCAGCGAGGTGCTCTGCCTCACATATACCGGGATTTTATTCCACAGCATAGGGAGTCTTTGGGTGATGAATCTATCCCTCCAGCACGTCCTATTTATAGCCGTGTCGAGGTTTAAGTCTCCGCCCTTGTGGCTCTGACGGATCTAGATTTTTGAGGTGAAGCATATTCATCAAATCTGGGTTTGACATGGCCTTGTATGTTAGGCAAAGGTCACCTCTGAGCAAGCGGTAAGTGACTGAATAGAGCTGGAGTTCTTTCAGTCGGGCAGCATAGGACAGATGTTTGAGACCCTTTATCCTTTTGGTGAGGAACTTTTGTGGCCTCTCCAGCTGCTGCAAGTGTCGGGTCAGATACATTCCGAATGGGGCATTGTACTCAATCATTGGTCTGATGAGTGATGAGTATAGGGAGACTATGACCTCCCTTGATCTAGATGAGAATCCCTTCATGATAAGGTGGGCAATGTAGAAGGTCTTCCTAACTACTTTAGCTACATGGGTGTCGAATGACAGACTACTATCAACCTGGGTCCCCAGGTCCCTGATAACTTCTTCTGTGCTCTGTCGATTGCTACCTATTTGGTAGCTAGGGTTAACCTTGTTTTTCCCGAAGGGTATGACTATGCATTTTTTGGCATTTAACTTTAGGCCATGGCTCTGGCACCAGTTATCCGTTTCTGTGAGACCCTTCTGAAGGATATCTGTGTCAGATGTGTTTTCTACTATGGCGCCCAGTTTGCAGTCATCTGCAAACTTTGTCAGCCATAACCCTCCTGTGTTTGCTTGTACTTCGGAAAAGTAGATGCCAAACAAGAGTGGGCCCAGGACTGAGCCCTGTGGTACACCACTTGTGACAGGCTTTGAGTCTGACATGGCGCCAGCAACTCTGACCCTTTGGGTTCTGTCACTCAGCCAGTTTGCAACCCATCTTGTGATGTATGGGTTAACATTTAAGCTGATGAGTTTTTCAATGATACCCGAGTGGGGTATTGTATCGAAGGCCTTCGCCAGATCGAGGTAGGCTGTATGGACTGCCTTTCCCTCATCAATGGCTTTGGTGACTGTTTGGAAAAAGTCAACCAAGTTTAGAAGGCATGATCTGCCTTTGACAAAGCCAAACTGGGATGGATCCAAAGTCTGCAAATTCCCTATATCTTTATTTATGAGGTCCATTATGATCCTCTCCATGGCTTTGCAGATAAGGCTTGTCAAGCTAATGGGCTGGTAATTTCCAGGGTCGGTGGAGGCACCGCCTTTGTGAAGTGGGACTACAGTTGCAGTGCGCCACTCCTGGAGTGCGTATCCAGAGGTAAGACTATGATTAAACAGCTGTCCTAGCTGTGGGTTTAATTCCTCGTTGAGTTCGTGGAGCACACAGCCGGGGACACCATCAGGTCCCATGGATGCTGTGTTTTTTGCTTTGGAGAGAGCAGTTCTCACTTGCGCGTTGCAGATGTTTGGGGGGCTGCAATCGCTTGGTATAGATATCTCTCCTTTTGGGTGGGAGGGAGAAGTTTGCACTGAACCTGTCAGCCAGTATGTTGGCAATGTCTGTAGGATCAGTAATCTTCACATCATTTTGAACTAGTTCTGAGCATATCTGGGAGTTTCCTCCCAGGTTTCTAACATAGCTAAAGAAGGCCTTATGATTGTCTTTTGAGTCTTTAGCTATTTTTCTCTCAAAATTTGCTTTGGATGATTTTATGAGAGCTCTTAGTTTTTTACTTATAGTGATCAAGGGTGTCTTACCTTTTAAGGATTTTGCTCTATCTTGTAGTAGCTTCCTCCTTTTGTTGTAGAGTTTGTTTATGGCTGGGGTCCACCAGACTGGACGCTTGCCTTTGGTACAAAGAGTCTTTGTTTTGCTTGGGATTGCCTTATCCATGCAGTCCTGCAGGTGCTGGTAGAAGGCATTTGTAAGTGATTCAGCGGCTTGAGTACTGTTTTCCGCCGGCTCGGGGGCCTTAAAGGAGACCACACTAGTCTTTAGAAGTGTGAAGCCGGCTTTCGAGAAGTTCTTTACTGTGGTCTTTTTTATTTCAGGTGGGGGTGAGATGAGGACTTCCAGCGAGATTAGTTTGTGATCTGATCTCACCAGTGAGGGGTATACTTCTGGTGTTGAACATTGTGCTCCCATGTTCGTGATGATGAGATCAAGTATGTTTTCTCCTCTTGTGGGGATGGTGACTAGTTGTTCCATGGCATTTGAGTTTATGAATTCCAGGAACTTTTGGGCTAGGGTGTTTGGGCTTGAGTAGTGTTCCCAATCTATATTAGGGTAATTGAAGTCACCTAGTATGATGGTGTTTGGTGATACATTTATCCCCTCTAGTGTTTTCAGGAAGGCCATGTGAGGTTCCTGAGTTTGTGAGGGTGGCCTGTAACATGCTACAATTTGCAGAGCAGTCTTGCCTATGGTTAATTGCACCTGGATGGTCTCCGATGCATCGTGCGTTACCACCAGTCTTGAGGTGTGGGTGTCTTTGATGAATATGGATACCCCCCCTCCTTTCTTGGTATTGTCCGGATTTTGGGGCCCGAACGCATGATAAGAGGTAAAACCTGATAGTGCTGGGGTGCTCTCAGGAGCCTTGAACCAGGTTTCTGTCACTGCACAGACATCGATGTTCTCCATACTGAGAAGGGCCTCGAGTCGTGCATTTTGAGATTTAGACTTCTGGCATTGAGCAGCATTACCCTTAGTTTTTCCTTTTTGTGTTCTAGGGTGGTAGGTTTAGAATTTGAGCCTTGCCTAAAAAGGCACTATAGGGGTGGCAAGAGCCTTTGCCAATATCCGGAATCCCAGGGTGACAGGTGCAAGCCGTCCCTTATGGCAGCGTGGCTTGTCCAGCATGTCATCCCAGGCAGACAGACATCGGATCCCCTTTGAATGACACCAGAGTTTAAGCCAATTGTTAAAGCTGATCATCTTATCTCTGTATTGTGGCATCATTCTTGGTGAAGGTAGGATACTGCTCAAGGTCAGGGTCATACCTGCCTGGGCTACATAATCAGAGAGCTCCTCAATGTCTCTTTTCATGTAGTCCAAGGAGTGCGTCTCAGGTCGTTTACACCAGCGTGGACAATGACTGAGTCGTATTTGTACCTGCTGTTGAGAGACCTGAGTGCTTGCGTTATGTGGCGGATTCTAGCGCCTGACAGGCAGCTTACTGTGACCTTCTCCTTACTCAGTCTGGTGGCGGGGCGTCAGTGTGTCTGACTATGGAGTCACCAATGACTAGTGTGTCTGGCATTGTGTTTGGCCTTAAGGGCTGTGACTGTTTGACACTCTGACTGTGAGGTCTATGTGTTGCAGGTGTTGTGTTCTGAGGTGGTGGTTGTTTGGGTGTCTGCTTTGGTGGCCTCTGCTGTTTTGGTAGATTTTTGATCAGAGCCGCCGAGTATGTCTTTGTGTGTTTATGTGTATGATTTGAGGTTGTGATGGTACTATGTGAGACTGGGTCTATAGTGTGTGTGGTAACCTTCTCCTCCTGACTGGTCTTGCCAGTCCTATGTTGAGAGAGCTCAGCCTCCAGTTTGGCCGTATAGTTGCATCTCTCGCATGTATTTGTGTTTTGTGGCAGGAGGAGAGGGTTGTCTGTGTACATGAGGCAATTGTAACATTGCCTCAATATTCCCAGGTTCACCAGCTGAGCAGGAGAGGACACTAGCAACTGATCCCTCGACATGCTAGAAGGACTAGACAAAAAACTTTAAAAGAGATTCCGGGGGATGTGGGTGACCGAGAAATGGGGGTTTGCCTTTTTGGGGTGCTATCTATAAGAGTGCCGTATCAAGGTAATAAGTACTGTAGGAGCAAGTGCTAGGTTTAACAGATAGAGAAAAGTCTACTTGGAGTCAAGTAGAGATGATCTTTTTAGGTATTAGAGAAAGTGCTAGTAACAGGGATGCTTAAAGGTAAGATTGAAAAGAATGCACTCTGCAGTGTGCACTAGAGAAGTTAGATATGAAAGTAGGTAACTTGAGTTTTACCTGTTTAAAAAGTTAAGGTTTAGTGGAGAGTTACTATTTTTAAAACAGCAAGATGGACTGAAAGGGGTGGTTACTTTTGTATTTTGGTACTATGAAATACTGTAGGATGGCCAATAAATTTAAATAATTGAAGGGTGGGATTTCAAAAGTGATGGTTTTGTGATTACTCACATAAGCCAGTGAAAGTAGAGAGAAATGAGATATATGGTCAGATTAACATAAGAGGCGGGCAACTAGAAAGACAGTGGTATTTAACAAGACAACTTAAATGGGTAGGAGGGAGGGAAAAAATTCTGCCTGACTCAGAACAGAGAGAGCTGTGGTCTCTTTTGAAGTTTTAATATGCTGTTAAAACAGAATGCAAGCAAAACACAAGATAAAGAAAACAAACTACAGTATTCAAAATATAGAAAGGCAATACAGAAATACTAAAAATAACAGCAAACTAACCTTTCCTTCACAGCAAAGTGTAGCAGAGTCTGGATGAGCCTTTCTGGTAAAAGGTTTTATTCTCTGGTTTTACAGTATTTGCATGAGTTACTATCCTATGGTCTTTCTTATTCCTCTATCAAAGTTCATTTATTAGCCATTTCTGCATATCTGCCCATGGATCCTCCTCTTTCAAGGCAGTCTCATGACAAATATTCTTGAAAGAGGGTTTGTATAAGAGGCCACCAAGTAAACTGGTGGTCCCAGACTGGGATTTTATCTGGCTTACATGAGGTTCTTAACATTGAAAACAGTATTACTGATTGTTATGACCTCTGCAATAAGGATATCCAAGTTGCAAGCTCTTATGGTGAGTCAACCTTACCTCATTTTCCATAGGGACAGTGTTTCTTTGAGAACTAATCTTCCTTTTATGCCACATTATCCATTTCTCCATTTTCTTTACTGTACCTAAAAATGAGGGCGAAAGTATGCTGCAAACCTTGGATGTCCACAGACAACCCAGGTACTATTTTGACAGAACTAAATATTTCAGACCTTTGGATCAATTGTTCATTTCTTGTGAAGGTAAGGAAAAGGGACAAACTGTGTCAAAACAAACTATCTCCAAATAGTTGTCGAAGGCTATTACCTTTTGATATACTCACCATGCCAAATCTATTCCAGGCAGGGTCAAGGCCACTCTACCAGGACCTTAGTTTCATCTATGGCTTTTTGGAAATGGTTGGATTCCAGAAGTATTATAGAAGGTGCTATTTGGCCCACTGTACTTACTTTTACAAAACACTGTAAGCTTGATTTCCTCTCTAGGTCTAGATCAAGTTTTGCTGGGACCATTTTCCTATGTGTTGGCAGCACAGTGGTGCAGTGGATAATGTTGTTGCCTCACAGCAAGTGGTTCCCTGGTTCAGTTCTCAGCTGGAGTGCCTTTTGCGTGGAGTCTGCATGTCCTCCCTGTGTATGTGTTGGATTCCTTTAGGTGCTCTGGTTTCCCCCCACATTTGAAAGACATGCAGTAGGTTGATTGGACACTCTAAATTGTCTGCAAGTGTGTGAGATGTGTAGTATCGAAGAACTACCATGGTAGGGCTAGCAACCTAGTGGCATAAACCTTGGCTCTAGATGATTGTTACTGTTGAAGTGACACCCCAGCCCCATGTGAAAAATGGGAAAAAAGGGGTTGTGGATAGATGGATGGATTATCCAGAGTTCCTGGACACTTCTCCTCCTTCCTCCTGCCAATTATAGTTAGCTATAGTAATTTACCCATATAGCTAAGGGTACTGCAGCAGTGATCAATATGAAGAACATAGTACAGTTGTCTTAAGCTGAGCTTACCATAACAGTAGCTTTTCGAACAATCAGTGCTGCAGTAGGCACTCCCTCCCTCTACCCCTTTGTTTTTGGTGTATTTTTTTTATGCCAGAGTGTGGACATTTATTTATTTATTTATTTATTTATTTATTGTTATTCCTAGCATTGTACTTTCAGGGCTTAGCCTCCCTCTCTCTGCTGGCAGGAAATCTCTGAAGGGCTTTGCACCCAAACTTGTCTTTTAGTCAGCTTATCTTGAGCTGCTTGACAGTTTTGGTACATAGAAGGAACCCTGAAGTTTTTGAAGCTGGTGGGATGTTATGTCCTTGGCAGGATATACCCTATATAGTTAAGGCTATTGCAGCAGTGATCATTTGAACATCTACTGTTATGGTAAGTTCAACTTGCCCAACTGTACTATGTGTGTGTGTGTGTGTGTGTGTGTGTGTGTGTGTGTGGTAAACAATGAGATGAAAGGGTTGGTGGAGGCTGCTGATACTGTAAATGGACTCATCATAACTGTGATGGGTGCCATTTATGCATTACAGTTTAAGACCAAACAGTGTTAAGAGGCACTGAATGTGTATGTTGAACACATGAACATTTGACAATAGACAATACATAATATTGTACAGGATAAATGTGCCATGGTAGAAGTGTCACTATAATTGTGAGATATATCATTATTTGAAGGCATTATATCATGTTATTGATGAAAGAGATCTCTGTGTGCTTGTAATTGCTGTAGTAAGTAAACAACAAACACCATGTTGTATCATTCCCTTGTGTCAGAGGATAACACTTTCTACATATGTTATGTTTGGAAATTGTAATCACGTGTCAGTACACTGAATAAAAACATTGCTATGTAACAAATTGTCCTAGCTTTTAATAAGAGGGTTCAACATCTATATGTGTACAAAGCAAATGTACTTGATAACAGTGTTAGCTGCATGTACTGTCACAATAAGACTGACACAATGTAGTCTGAGCAGTGTTGGATGCTGTTGAACTAACTACACAAGATCACAAGCTACAGATTAGTGATTGAATTGAGAGTGTCACACAACATGCAGGAACAACTGAAACAGTGCACAATTAAATGGAGGACATCAACACTGTTTATTAGCTGGATGTTTATGATAAAAGCTCTTCAAAGTGCACAGTAACACTGTACAGCTACCTATCGTATATTTCTTGGAAGAATAGTATACACAGTATAAGGATGAAAGACATACACCTGATCTCAAACATCCTACTTATGTAGTTACACAGTGTACAAAGCACAGTATAAAAGTCAAGCAACACAGGAAAATTCACACTCTAATTTTGGCCTACTGCAGGTGTGCTAGCATTATGCAATTGTATGACCAAAATTTTATTTTCCCTGTGGATGCTAGGATTTGCTAGTGTCACAAAGTGCCACTGTAATTCAGTGTCATAATTAGAAGGATACATAAATGTGATTGTGAGGTGGCTAATGGAAATTACACTAATAACCGTCACATTATTGAAACAGTGATGGAATCAAGCCAAATACCTATCTACTTATACCATCCATACAACATATTATCATCAGCCAGAGCCACAGCAGAATAATGAGTACAGCTGAGACATACAGCATCTATGAAGGGATGACATCATCAGTATATTGCCAAGGAGATTTTTCTGGTAACATTAATTTTGCAGCCATATGGGGTTGTAAACGTGGCCACCATAGATGAGTGTAAACCAATCCTGAATTCATTTACAGTCACACTTGTAGAAGTTAAGTACTGCTCTATTTGAACATACTTCCTATTTATTTACACATTCTAGAGAATAGTGTAAGACATACAAACACCACAGGAGAAGTATGGCATTTAAATAGTGACAGTTCACTTGCAAAAGAATGACCTCATTAGTGTGTCAACCTAGGGATGCAGACAGACAATAACATTTTATAATCGCATGGTTTTATTGATGCCACACAAAACATTTGCCGTTTGAAAAATGGAACTACTCTCACCCATCCCACTTAACCAATGCTTGCATTACTTTCCCTCTAAAAACATTAAATGTATATTTTTTTAAATTCATGATACTCTTATTTGAAGCACTAATATACACATTTATGGATAGAATACTCCCTAAAAATCAATGTTTTCTTTAGGTAATATCTACAAGACTGTACATATTGGAGTACAAACTTTATGCATAACTACACCATTGTGTTCCAAATAAGTTATGGATGTGAAAGGTGGGCTTAAGGATGGTGGAGTCATGTCGCAGTTTAAAGCTTTTACCCAGACTAGAAGTTGACTGAGCACATGCTCACCTAACTGGAAAAATCCTCATTTATTCACACATACATATGTCTTCCATTTTGGGCATCAAACCACCAGCTTATCTAGGTTACAGAATCAAGAGACAGCTATACTAGCCACAAGTGCTACAGATGAAGTCAGGCTCTGAAAGGTAACATGTGAACATTTGTCAGAATGACCTCATAATTGTGTTTCACAGAGGATAGTTCATCCAAAAATGGGATAAGGTAGTAGTGTGAACAATTAAACATCATCTTCTCAGGGGAAGTGGGTACAGCAGCATGTGTTGCACACAGTTACATTCACACATAAGTCTTCCATGTTGCCATCAAACCTCCGACCTGTCTTGTTACACAATTTAGAGAGCACTGTATTGTCAAGGTGACCTCATCAGTGTGTCATAAATGTCAGAAGAGAAGTCTGACTTTTAAAGGTAAAAAGTGCACTTTTGTCAGGATGACCTCATAAGTGTGTCTTATAGAGGATGTTTCTATAACAATTGGGATCATGAAGATGTGAGAATAGTTAAATGTATTCTTTTCAGTGGAAGTGGATACAGCACCAGGTGTTACACACAGTTCCTCACACACAAACCTGCACAAGTCTTCCATGGTGGGCATCTAACCTTCTACCTATCTAGTTACACAATCTAGAAAGCACTGTATTACTTGCAAGTGCAAAAGTCTGACTCCTGAGGGTAGAGGGTGTACTTTTGTCATGTTGACCTCATCAGTGTGTCTCATAAAGGATGTTTCTCTAAAAACTGGGATAAGGGATGTGTGAGCTCAGCTAAATGTATTCCTCTCAGTGGAAATGGATACAGTACCAAGTGTTAGACACAGTCTATCTCACACACACACACACACACACACACACACACACACACACACACACACACACACGTCTTACATGTTGGACATCAACCCTCCTACCTTTCTAGTTACACAATCTGGAGAGCACAATTTTAGTTGCAAGTGGCACAGGAGAAGACAAACATTTCTATTTTGAAATATGACATTTGAATATTTGTAAAATTCAAGGTTTGGAAAAAATGGTACTGTGCATCAGAAATTGTGCAACAAATGTATATATGTGCACAGGACAATCATAATAATGTTACATTGTCCTGTACATATGTGTGCACAGGATAATATAACATCAATATGATTGTCACATGTAATGACATACTAGAATGACATGTTCCAAATATTTGGATGAAATACACATTGACTGTTGTACATCAGTGGATTATCAATCAAACATTCCTGTGACTTCATGTCAGGATGATTTCACACTTGTACTGTCTTATACTTTTGGCAAGGCAAACATGCAAGTTGTACAAAGGACAGTGCACTGTAGAATGACAGTGATAGATTGTGTGAGAATAGGTTAACCAAGCTTGTAACACAGTGCAAGTGGAAACACTGTATAGCATACATACTTTGAACGAATGAACTGAGTCAATATAATTCTGAAATCAAAACTACCCTTTGACAAAAGTAATACAGACATGCAAACATTGTGCAACATAAAACTATAGTTATTTTATTTTCTCTTTTTTATTGCATGTTTGAGTGCAGTGCTGCTGAGATGATTGGTGCTGCTAATGACAAAGTGTTAGCACAAGGGTAATCATATTTTGATGTATTGAACTTAAAAAGGTAATTGGTATTAATCTGTTGCTCTCTGACAACTTCCATGCAAACATCTCTACAATGCAAGCTTCAGAATAGGTGTCACAGCAGGACAATGATGTGTTAAGTAAAGCTGTAGTCAACATTTACATCCGAAGTCAGACAACACATCCTGAAATATTTTTCATTCCTATGTATTTGGACATTTACAGCATGCCAAGAAAAAACATGTACACATGAGTATTATCTATGCATAGGACATAGAAAGTCATAATTATGATAATCTGACAGCAGATTTAAACAAACTTGAATGGATGCATTCATTTCATTACACTTTGAACAACATAATCTGTACCTCCAACTCTTCATCTCATTCAAAAGTACATTGAACTGACTATGCACAGCTAAGCACATGTGGACAGAGTAATGTGGATGAAGGCAATCATATCCCAAGATACTGCCACAAGATATTTAGCCTTAGTTGTGTTTGGTGCCCAGCAGCAGACATTGTTCAAAATGCAAAGATGGAAGTTTAATGATGCAGAAAGAAAAGATGCAGCAACAGGGTAAGATAGAGGCAGGGACAAAGTAGGTTATGTCACAAAAAAGATAATGGCAGCTAAACAATACATAGCCAACAGATATGCATAAATTAGGGTCCCAAAATCAGTCAATACCATTTAACTAATGGCTAGATTAGAACTCTTGAAATTCAGAACTCTTTACAAATATGTGAGGAGTAGCTCACGACGTCACAAAGGAATTATTACCTTACAGCATTAAAATAGCACAGTGGCAACTTGGTGAAGTAGACAGGGTGAACAGAGAGAAAAATAGAGACAGATGCAAATAATATTAGCAACAATATATTTTGTGGAACACAGAAGAACACCTGAATGGTGTTTTAGTCTTACATATCAAATCATCATTCATCTGCCATGTTGGGTACAATAAAGTGCTTGCTAAGCAAGATAAGGTTGGCTTAGTAAGTTTCTCTGTTGGGGCAGCAATGTTTTTGCAAGTGATGTCTTGCTACTCTATTCAAATGGTATATTAAGGAAATATTTTAAATGGCAAGAAACAGACATTTGCAGTTACATATAAGATAGGAATATGAAATGTCATAAAGTAATAAATTGACATATAGCTGTAGTAGAACCCATGCTACTATGCAAAAACTTCAGGCTATAAACATGGTAATTATCTCAATACACCACATAGGAACCTCTACTTTAATACATACAAGAACCCAATAAATGTTACATTAACTGCTCCACAGTACTGCCTTTAGACTGCCTCTACTGTGTATTCCCATAGTGCAGTGGATTTAAGCACATTTCCACAAGCATAATTGGCCACTGTAGATTAAATGGAAATCTTCATCTTTTGCAATAAGAAATCAAACAGCATTCACTGTCATTCAGCATAGCTGTGCTATGCCAAACTCAGCTGAAATGCCATGGATATAAAGTGAAGGCTTTTCCATGTGCCATTTCTGGCCATGTGTGTTGTGTGTGAATCTATTTTTCACCAAATGAAATGTGTTAAAAAGGTGTAAATAGGACAGTGGTGAAGTTGGCAAGCAGAGAGTAGGACACAGAGGAATGATTACAGGAATTGTCAGGAGAGTCATGGGAAAGTACCATATCTATCCACTTCTTTGCCATGTAAATGTACAATTTTATACAAAATTTGATGACTTTGCAGAATCAACGCACCTTTGATGGGTAACAACAGAATAATGCTGCATGGCAAATTGGACCTAATAAATTGTGTCAAGATGACACATAGGTAAAGTGAAGAGCTATATATGGGTCATAATTTCTTTTTTGGGACAGGTGCCCATTTTTGCATTTTTCTGGGAGTGAGGGTAATGTTAGGAAAGGTACTTAGGAATGAGAAAATCAAATAGATAGGTCAGGTTAGGAAGCATGAGCAGACATACAGGGCATACAAGACAGTCAAGGATGGTGATGGAGTCAAACTATTTGGGGATACCATAAATGGGGATAAGTAGGGGACATCAGATGCACACCCACATTCAGCTTGAGAACAGTGAGAATCTAGTCTTTACCCTTAAAACTGTTATCCCTGTCTCCTGCAGCAGCTCCCTGGGGCAGTGCTGGAAATGGCTTCATATCTGTAATGTGATGTATGACCTTATCAGCCCTGCTCATATGTGTACCAATGATCCTCTCCATTATATCCTCTTCCAGCCCTGTCAGCCCCTGCCAGGTGACAACATTTCCACCTCCACTAGTACCCTTCTTGGAAGGTACCACTGTAGCAGCAGCTGGGGCAGAGCTACCTGACATAGTTGGAGCAGGTAGGGCCGAGGTTGTGGAGGCAACACTGACAGGTTGTGAGCCCGAAATGCTGGGTGTCTGTGTTGACATCTCTGGAGATATGTAAGGCCAAGTCACAATGGTTGGTGTACCTTTCTGTGTAGTTGATTATTCATTTTTCAGTGGCAAGTTATGTAAACAGCATACTGTTAATAAATGATACCCCCCAAAAAAAAAATAAAAAAGTGAGAAAGTTTGGAGGAGACAAATAAAATATATAATTAGGTACATGTCATGTCAAAGTAATAAATTTCTGAAATAAACTTTGGCAATGCATAAACAACTACAACAATTAACTATTGCACATCTTTGCCACCTCCATATATGATGGAAAGGCATTTACATGTCATAATATACACAAATCTCAATGTATGATATAAGAAACATCAGCCTTTGTTTCATATGATGGACAGGAAATATGCATTCCAATGTAATAATTGCAACCCCATAACTTAATTCTTCCTGACATATTACTTTCAATATTTTATAAATACTTAACCAGTAATAACAAGTAATTGTGTCTTCTGGTTACTAAACCCACATACATTTAAGATTGTGTTCTCATTGCCTAATGCTAACAGCAGAAGTTATTAGGGAAGATATTTAGGCTTGAAATGAAGGTGGAGGTATGCCTGTTCACGTTGTTAGTGCTTGACGGAATGAAAATAACATGATGGCTTGCATTTGTACCTGAGTAAAAATTACTCCATGCCTGTATGAGATGAGTTAATCTCTCCTGGTAGACCTCACTGTTTGCAGGATCTCCTCTGCAGCTGTACAGTACAAAAAGAAAGAAATATATATGAAAGCATGAGCACCTGCATTGGCTAGCTAGATCATTAATGTCACATAATAGATGAGTCAGTATACTTACACAAAAGGGGGCTCCTATTCTGAAATTCCACCTCCTATTGGCTTAGAAGGTCTTGCTTGCACTTTGTTCCTCATTGTGTGGAATGCCTGCTGCATTGGAGACAGCCTTGGATAAGCTAGTCCAAACATTAGCCTTACACTAAGACCTGGTATAATCCCTCCTGCAGCAGTCTAGGGTTGTAGCTCTTCGTGAGGAATGCCATAAATATCCTGGACTCCTCAACAAAGTACCTTTTTGTCCTACATTTAGCAGCCTTCTCTCCCTTGCCAGCCATGTTTGAAAAAGGTAGGCTAACAAAAACTGTCTGAACTGGTACCTAATTCAGATCAGTTACTGGTATTGCACAAGGACACACAACCTTAACTAAAGTAATAATTGCAATTATCATAATGTATGACATAGTCACATGTTTGCTGCTGTCCTTGTATGTGTTGAAACTTGGGTAAGCCATTGCAGGTATTGCTATGTGTCCACCCTGTGCTGCTTACTGTCCAGTGTCCATGTTCCACCTTAGGGTGGGAGGTTGGCATAATGGTTAAGTTGTTTACCTTGCAGACACAAGGTGCAGGGTTTGATTTTCACATGGGATAATTGTCTAGGCTTAAAATGGCCCACAATGGCAATTAGCCTAGTATGAACCTATGAACCTTATGTGTTTGAATTCTCACCAAAATCTGTGTTTCAGTGCAGACATATGCTACCTAATCATTTTGGCATTTTCTGACCTCTATATGGCAGGAATTATCCCACTACATATTAGGTTGCATACTTCATTCATCTTCCGTGTGTGTGTGTGTGTGTGTGTGTGTGTGTGTGTGTGTGTGTGTGTGTGTGTGTGTGTGTGTGTTTATATCTCTGTAAGCCACTTCCCTTGGTCATCTCACAGGACAACTATGTAGCTGCTTTCATGTATGTATTGTGCTTCACTGTCCTTGCCCTGCACCCTACCATATCTGTCCTGCCTTCTGTCTGTCTGTGCTGTTGACTTTACATCAGGAATTGATATTGCCTTTCTGAGTAGCCATTATTTTGCACTTCTGTGCAGGACAGTGTACTTGCTTTTTATCCACCCCATGTTTAGCTTCTGCTCTTCTCTGCATTTACAGCCTGTCTGTTATGCAATATCTCATGAGCTCATGAGTGGACTGCCCTGTGTTCTGCTGCCATCTGACAGTGTCCACCATGCTCAGTGTGTCCCTCAGGGACCTGCATGTTTCACATTTGTGCACTGCTGGTGTTCATAAACCCAGCATTGTTAGCAACAGGCTTCAGCCTGCCAATTCACATACCATTCTAATAGGCTTGTTATGATCATGGCATGTATCATGTCATTTGTTATTTAGTGTTAGTGTGTTCCTCATACAATTTGTGGTTTTCTAACCTGTCACTGTGTATTGCAATCGCTACATACTGACTTGATATTCATGAGTTTCAGAATTCATATCCTTCAGAATATGCATAGGTTCATAGGTTCATAGGTTCATACTAGGCTATCTGCCCAAGGGCAGTTATAAGCCTAGCCCATAGTTATGTGGCTTTAGCCACCCCTTTAGTTTGAATAAAAACTATGCCTATCATTTTGCTGTGCCTCTGTCAAGCAGTGACACTGAAGTAATCCCTGGGGTATATCTGCGATCTCCCATCCATTGGTCAAGATTCCTCTTGAACAAGGCCAGAGAGGTGCTCTGCCTCACATGTACCGGGATTTTGTTCCACAGCATAGGGAGTCTCTGGGTGATGAATCTGTCCCTCCAGCACGTTCTATTTATAACCGTGTCAAGGTTTAAGTCTCCCGCCCTTGTGGTTCTGAGGGATCTAGATTTTTGAGTTGAAGCATATTCATCAAATCTGGGTTTGACATGGCCTTATATGTCAGGCACAGGTCACCTCTGAGCAAGCGGTACGAGACTGAATAGAGCTGGAGTTCTTTCAGTCGGGCAGCATAAGACATATTTTTGAGACCCTTTATCCGTTTGGTGAGGAACTTTTGGGGCCTTTCAAGCTGCAGCAGGTGTCTGGTCAGATACATTCCGAACGGGGCATTGTACTCAATCATAGGTCTAATGAGTGATGAGTACAGGGGGACGATGACCTCCCTTGATCTAGATGTGAATCCCTTCATGATCAGGTGGGCGATATAGAAGGTTTTCCTAACTACTTTAGCAACATGAGTGTCAACCGAAGGCTACTGTCAACCTGAGTCCCCAGATCCCTGATGACTTTTTCTGTGCTCAGTGGATTGCCACCTATATGGTAGCTAGGGGTAACCTTTTTCCCGAAGGGTATGACTATGCATTTTTTGGCGTTTAACTTCAGGCCATGGCTCTGGCACCAGTTATCCATTTCTGTGAGGCCCTTCTGGAGGATATCTGTGTCAGATGTGTTTTCGAATATGGCACCCAGTTTGCAGTCATCTGCAAACTTTGTCAGCCATAACCCTCCTGTGTTTGCTTGTACTTCAGAAAAGTAGATGCCGAACAAGAGTGGACCCAGGACTGAGCCCTGTGGGACACCACTTGTGACAGGCTTTGAGTCTGACATGGCTCCAGCAACTCTGACCCTGTGGGTTCTGTCACTTAGCCAGTTTGCAACCCATCTTGTGATGTATGGGTTTACATTCAAGCTGATGAGTTTTTCGATGATACCTGAGTGGGGTATTGTGTCGAAGGCCTTTGCCAGGTCGAGGTAGGCTGTATGGACTGCCTTTCCCTCATCAATTGCCTTGGTGACTGTCTCGAAAAAGTCAACCAAGTTTAAGAGGCAGGATCTGCCTTTGACAAAGCCAAACTGGGTTGGATCCAAAGTCTGCAAGTTCCCTATGTCTTTATTTATGAGTTCCATTATGATCCTCTCCATGGCTTTGCAGATAAGGCTTGTCAAGCTAATGGGGCGGTAATTTCCAGGGTCTGTGGTGCGCCCTTATGAAGTGGGACCACAGTCGCCGTGCGCCACTCCTTGGGTACGTATCCTGAGGTGAGGCTAAGATTAAACAGCTGTCCTAACTGTGGGTTTAATTCCTCGTTGAGTTCATGAAGCACACAGCCGGGGACACCATCCGGTCCCATGGATGCTGTGTTTTTTGCCTTAGTGAGGGCAGTTCTCACCTGGGCGTTTGAGATGTTTGGGGGGCTACAATCCTCTGGAATAGATTTCTCTCCTTTTGGGGGAGGGAGTTTGCACTGAACCTGTCAGCCAGTATGTTGGCAATGTGTGTAGGTTCAGTAATTTTCACATCATTTTGAACTAATTCTGAGCATATCTGGGAGTTTCCTCCTAGGTTTCTAACATAGATAAAGAAGGCCTTATGATTGTCTTTAGAGTCCTTGGTGATTTTTCTCTCAAAATTTGCCTTGGATGATTTTATAAGAGCTCTTAGTTTTTTACTTATAATGATCAAAGGTGTCTTACCTTTCAAGGATTTTGCTCTATCTTGTAGTAGCTTCCTCCTTTTGTTGTAGAGCTTGTTTATGGCTGGGGTCCACCAGACTGGACGCTTGCCTTTGGTACAGAGAGTCTTAGTTTTGTTTGGGATTGCCTGATCCCAAACAAAATAACACAACTCCTGTTATTCCATCACCTGTCTACATTTCTCATAGTGCTATTTACAATGTGTCACTGCATTTGCGCCTTCACCCCCTCCCCTTATTTTAGACTTTCTCCAGATTTCCTGGACTAAGAGGTTGGGTAGTGTGTTGTCACTGTGAGCATGTTATGGGAGTGAAACTGCTGCTACACAGATAGGTGCTTGCCACTTTTTATTGTATTTTTGTATTATCTCTGCATACACTGCTGTATGTACTCTTACACTATGTGTGCACTTGTTTCACGGTCCTTATATGTCAGCAGGCAGTAATGTTCATGTGACTTTGACTGTATGGAAGCCTAGCATGTGTCTATTCTTTTTTTTCATATTGCTATGCGTTCGTGGTTGCTACTGCCTGCTGCTGTCCTTCCTTGATGTGTGCTTGGAGTGGTTTGTTCATGTTTACTGTCCTGGACTTTACTGCCACAGTAGGTTTCCATAGTTTTTATTGCCTACTCTGTGTCCCTTAGGGCTTGCCTACTTCAGGCTGCCTGCAATTGCTCTACCACCATCTTCGGCTTCTGCCTAGCATAGGAGGATTACAGGTCGACCTTCTTGAAAATTAGGCATTTGCTTGCCATGAAGAAATTGTGGAGGTGTTGCGGTTGGTAACTTTTTTTGGCCTTGTTATTACAGTATTTCACTGCTTAAAAACATGGTTTTTAAGACTTGCAGTTTAGAAGGAGAAAGATGATGAATTATGACATACTGTCATACTGGGGCTTAAATCAGGTCAAAATATTATTGTAACAGATTGGAACTGAACCCATAAGATAAAGGATGCAGTTGTTATTAAATGACATTGCCACAGGAAAGCTACCTTCCCAGCATGAAAATTAGACATACAGTAATTTCAGAATGAATGAAGATACACTTCCAAGAGGCTTATACGTGTAGTTGTAATTCTTGCTTGTGATCTATTCCATGTAAAAGTAGTTATTTCTTTTTATAAATATATGTCAGACGGATGCAGCTGAATGGACTGATTAATACAGGTTGGTTTATGTTACAACATACAACTCCCTAAACACATTGTTGGGCTATGGCATGAGTCATGATGATTATAGCAAATGCATTATTCCCATCATACATATGCAAATTAATTTTATATTAAATATAATAATTTTCCTGTCTAGGAAGCTGTGCCCACATTAGCTTGAGGTTATATGTGAAACCTTAATGATACATGCTAAATAGAAAAGTTTCATTATCCAAGGATTACTGATACATTGCTTGCAAAAAAAAAAAAAAAAAAAGAAAAGAAAAAATGTTCAACATTGTCAAATATCTTTAGTGTTACATCATTCCTAATCAAAATATTGTGAGAAATGAGCTTCCTAAACCATTTGTAAAAGTATATTACATCTGGATTCAGATGCTTAAGCAGCTGTATTCTTTATCTAAAATCACTGTATTTACATATACCTTGTGCCACAGGAAAAGCTACCCGTCAGGTGTATTTTTTTCCCTCAGTACTATCCAGAGTGCTGATAGCAATGCAATGCTGTCGGGCCAGTTTGTGTTACATAAAGAAGACTACATTAAATTTATGACTTTCTTCCTTAAACCATGAAGGTGACTTTCCCACTGCCAAGTTGCATATAAACACCAAAGGCAATATTTAGCAGAATCATCCAAACAGCTTTTGGGGAATAACAACTTGGAGACTCACGAAATGACTCACACTGTATATGTAGCAATGAGCACAGCTAATAATGCATTATAGTGATACATTCAGCTGTCTCACATCTCACGGTCACATCAGTACTATCATGTGTGTCTCACAATATCAGGACTTTAGCTAATGCCATGGTAATGGAGAAGGATACAGAGAACAGCAGAAATACTTTCATTGCTCACACAGCACACACAATTAATATTTACATAATTTAAAATAACTTCTCTATCTGCCACTTTTAGTTAATACTGTCCTTACTTGAGTTTCCCACATCAACACATACATCAACAAAATGAGTGTCAAGATTTGGTATGAACTCCCTTAATCAAATGATCTGGCAATCGGTTTCTATCCTTGTATCACCTTCATTGTTTCTGTAAACTGAATACCTTTGCACATTATGCCACAGAGACAGAAATGTAACAACTTTAAGTTTTTCTCTCAGTACAATGCCACTCTTCATTTCCCTATTGATGGCAGTCCAAATAAGAATTGTCAATTTTCACCTTGAAATGCAATTCTGTGCTATTTAATGATGCTAATCAATAGTGTGCAATGCCAAATAGTACACAAATGACACAAGAAAAAATATTGAAGACCAAATACTTTAAATGTATGTTGTACATGCATAACCAAATTTATGTTGCAACACGGACATGTATGAGTTTGAGCCCTTACACAAGGGTATTAAAAGCAATCATTCACAGTCTTTTCCAGCATTGTCACAGACAAAAACATATACTAGCAAGGTGAAAAGAGTTTAGATATAATGATAATGTGGCATTGCTTCAAGTCACATTGAAAGTGCAACAAAAACAAGTTATAAAAGTTGTACTTTCACATTTCACTGTGAATGTCTGCATGATTGGAATATTTTAAAGCATTTAGCATAGCCATGAATTCACAGGATATTAAAAAAAGACTGCAAACACTGCAGGAGTATCCATGTCTTTCTGTCTGGTGCCTCATTCCATTATCTATACTGTCATAATAGGAAGTTTGTCACTGTTTTATTGCCGTATGTTAACTTTACCAATGCTTAAAGTACTCCCTTTAATATGAATAGCATATCTTACTAAAGGGAAAGTACTTGTGGTCATTAAAGCCAGCATTTGAATGTTAAGTCTGTTGGTCTCCAAAATCACTCGTACTTTCAAACTTGTGGGTAAATCTGTCCTTCCTTTTACACCCTCAACAGGTATACATCAGAGAGGGAAGACTGTGAATGCTGATTGTTCCTGCAGAGTCATAGACACCTGAAAGCCATTACAAGAGACAGCTTCTCAATGCTCATCCTTGTGTTGCTAAGGTGTGAGCATGTAATCATGTAGGCCCTTATACCATGTTTACTTTTCCTACACTTAGTGAGGTTTTGTTATTCAGGAATACTAAT
>NC_056750.1:350621191-350703691 GCF_019279795.1 Protopterus annectens
TGTGTGTATACATATTTATACACTCACGCACATTTACACACAAACAGAGAAGATCTTTGGCCAGATTCATTAACAGCTACATGATAAGGTGCTATTTGATATTCATTAAGCATCTCAACAAAATGAGTAGAACCTCCAAACAAATGGAAATGGTGGAATTTGCTAATGAAAGCATAAAGAGCTGAAGTATATGCTATGTAACCAATCCAATTTGTCAGAGGTTTTCAGGATGCTATAAAGCAATTGTGTACACTCAATGTAGGCTTTTGTCATATACACCAAAACTCTTTGGAATACAGGCATGATTACAATTAGAAAAAAAAAATCATTAGAGGTTGCTGTTGCTATCATTATGCTGTATGTGAAACAAGCTTTAAATCAGGGTGCTGCTGCTGCCAGACAATGGCTAAGACGAAGAAGAAGGAGAAGGGTGTTTGGACCCCATTTGACTTATCATGGACTGCATGACAGAAATTGTTTAGAGATACAGGGTGAACAGGGAAACACTGGAAGAAATTTACAACCTCTGCTACCCCACCTCAGGCCCCAGGGGAATTTGGCGAGAGTCCTTCCTAGTGAAACAAAGGTATTTTTGCATTATGTATACTACTGGTAATTTCCAGAGACCCACATGGGATATATAGCAGATGTCACAGACATCAACCTCTAGAATGTTGCATCACTTTTTAAATGCAATGATACTATATGTAAGAGAGCATATATGTTTCCCACAAATTCTAAAGGAGAAAGCAAGATCCATGCAGGAATTTTAAACAGTATCACCCTTTCCTGATTTGTCAGGGCCATAGATTCTACACATAGAAATAAAAGTCTTACCTGGGGAACAAAGAAGGAGGTACATCAAACAGAAATGGCACAGTGCCAGTTCTTCATGTTCTCTGTAATGCCCAAGGTATCATCTACAATGTCTGTTTAGGTAACCAAGGAAGTTTTCCCCCACTCACACATATGGCACTTTTGTGAGCTGCACACCAAGTTTGCTAGGAGTGACATTCCTCAAGGACATCTAGTGGAGTATGCAGGTCATGCAGTGGAGCCCTGTCTTGTGACACCAACGAGAAACCCATGCAACCCCACAGAGTAAGGATACAACACAGCCCACTGTGAAACTAGGAATATAATAGGGCTTGTGTTTGATTGCTGAAATCAAGGTTTCATTGTCTAGATACATCAGGAGGTGCACTGCAGTATTACCTAGGCACCTCTGCCAAAATACTTATGGTCTGTGCCATGTTACACAATATAATAGTCGGGAAACAGCTTCAGCAAGGACAGCTTGGGCTTTGGCCACAGTTTCAATGACCACAGGCAGGGCCAGCAGCAACAGATACTGATAAGGAGTCTGTGGGAAAACTACCAACTGCAGATGGTGCTATAGACAGATATGTGCATGATACATCCTGACTCTGGCTAACAGGCAAAGGATAGCACACAGTTTCACTACCTAGCTCAAAGCCAAAGATCCCACACACACACACATACAAATATGAAAACTGATATCCTTTGAACAACACAATCTTTACCCAATCGTGTAATGTCTGTGTTGTGTTTTTATGTCAGCAGACAGAAAAATCCCCCTAGGACACAATTTGTACCAGAACTAATGACAAAGGAGGTGTGGAACCTATATCGAAAAATAAATGTCATAGAGCTGATTACTTTTGTATGGAAATATATAATATGCCCTTAAGTGGACCATTTATCTAAGGTTTATAGTTTTGTCGATAATATCTCCGTTGTCAGATTTTGCTATATTGACATATGCATCATAGATAATACTGTCCATCAAATATTTCACTTGACCATCATGTATAAAAAATGGATCAGGTCAATTATACCCTCATTTGCAAAACTATAATAAAAATCAAGACTGCAGTACTTAACACAGCCATTGCTGTTATATCAATACTAACTGAAATACAATGAGGTTCAACAATTATAGAAACATTGATTTGCAAATTAGTATGAACAAGAATGCAACAACATTTCTTCTGCAATGCATATTGAAAAATTCAGTCTTGTGAATAAGCAAGCATTAGCTATCCACTGTGCGCATCAGACATACATGCAACCCTAAGCCACAAAGACACATGCGAAGTACAGGATGCATTCATTATCATTTGTACATGGTGGGGGCATAGGAGGGTAAGGCGGACACCAAACAAGTGAGTTTGTACAAGTAAGAAACACATGTATTGTCCAGAGTATACAGTGGTCAGGGCCAGTATCAATAGATGTGTCGCAGATATATAGCACTCAATAATACTGTTTAGATAATTTGCATGAGTGTGAAGCATTATGGGCAACAGAAAAACTTTTTTTTTTCTATGTGCATGTGTCTGCATGAACACAATCAAGCAATGTGCTACCACTACAGCCTGGCATCTTGGACAATTGTGAGTTTTGCATGGTAGATACTCAGTTCAACACCATTACTCCTGACCATGAGAACCACCTCTGCCATGAGCTGTACTTCTACTTCCATGGCCCTGGCTAGAAGTTGATATGCTATCTGAATGTATGGGATGTCTGCTGGACAAGCTCTCCTCATGGCTATATCTGAACACATGGCCTACCATGTCTGGCTGTGGATACTGCAGTCAGTGACAGAGCAATGGATGTAGTGTCACTGCAGGAGTGGGATCTTGAATAGCCAAGTCTGATAACAGCAGAATATGTAGCTCCTCTCCAGCCACATGGATGCCCAATCTCACCCAACAGACATTCCATCACAATAACTGCTTGATCCAGTTTGTCATTCAACCTATTTAAGGAGTTTTCCACACAGTTTAGGGAGTCACTTAGGTCAGAATGGATGACAATTAATAGTCGCACTAACTCTTCTGAGGCCCAGGTGGAACATGCCTGTGTTCACTACAGCCCTACACATAAGTCTGATGGCACCCAATGACACTCCAGCATCAGGAGGAGAGTGGACAGCAGGCCTCCTCCAAGCTTCCCTACTAACCCTCCTGTATGGCACCATGCCCTCACAATGAGTACCAGAAGAAGCATCCAGCTCTGCAACCAAAGTAACCACACTAGCCTAATCAATTGTGTCACCCTCGACTTGTCCTATATCAGAGGTGTCTGTGTCCTGGGTATGTGTAGGCATAATGACTCTGTCCAAAATAGGGTTTGGAGTAATTGGTAGCACAAACTCAGTGTCACTAACCCTCTGCACCCCCCCAGACTCTGCCTTTTCATTGCCACCATCATCCTCCTCAATAGAGAATACAGATAGTCTGACATCAGGCAGTAGAAGTTCCACAGTGCCACTTGTAGAATCACCTATGATAACAATTAATCAACACAACAAAGAGGGAAATAGAGTAAACAATGATCAAACCTATCATATGTTAAATATGGATCTAGGACGTTTGCTCGAGTGAGCAAACAACCAAAACCCAAATGACCGGGCATACTTACGCGAAAGTGCTTTTCACCGAAGAAGCACTTTTGTGTAAGTATGTCTGTTGCCGAGGCTGTACTACGGTGCGGGTAAGGGAAGTTTCCCTTTTCCCCACTGTAGTGTGGTCTCGGAGGGAGAATATTAAAGTGGGGGGGGGTATGGGAGGCATAGCCCCCCACATGGGGGATGCAGGGGGGCTAAGCCCCCCTACTAAAATGTAAATGTAGTGGGGGTTTTTTTGTAACACGCTTTAACAAAAACACTTTTTCGATAAAAGCACTCTTGTTCGGGTATTATGGATTCAGACATTTGTTCACTCGAACAAACGTCCTAGATCTGAAGAAGAGCTGATAATGCAATGAAAACAAAAAACTTTCAGTCATTCATACATCTACTTTTTGTACATTATAAGAATACAGAAGGTGTGCTTACCTGTGCAGGTGGTTGTGCAAAAGGAGAAGCAGAAGTACCTACATATAAGAAGGGGAGATGAAACATGGATGGGAAACATCACAAAGCAAAAAGCAAATGACACAAGAAGCAGAAAACAATTCTTTTTACAGTTGCATATTAAGACACATCTCAAACAAACCTTTACTGTCCAGTTGATTTGCCTCACTCCCCCTCCCTTAGCCTATCCCTCCATTCTCACTGGCTAAGAGAGAGAGAGTGATAGAGGGAGAGAGAGAGAGAGAGAGAGAGAGAGAGAGAGCAACATCTATTTATATGTTATTTATTTTAGTTTATTTAACATTTCTTTACTGGGAAAGTCTGACTTGGAATGAGCCAATTTTCAGCAGAGGCCCTGAAACACTTCAAACACATGTCTTTGTAGCATGACAGGAAACAGGAGCACCCAGAGGAAACCCACACAAATGCAGGAAGGACATGCAGGCTCCACACAGAAAGCACCCCAGCTGAGAATCAAACCAGAGAACTTCTTGCTGTGATACAATAATGTTAACTGCTGCACCACTGTGCCATTTGAAGTGATCATTCAAGCACTACAGCACCATGGATTATTCCTCTTAGAACCCGTATAAACATCCACTTGAAGATGGACAGCAAGGAAAGGAACAGGAAATTGTGGAAACTCTGATGCAGTTAATGTTGAGGTGTGATACGTCAGTGAGTTCTCATATGACAGAGCAAAGGATGGCGCAGGACGAAATTGAAGAGAATGAGCCACAGGATGATGCAATAGAACTTTCTATAGAATGCCCACAAGGAATGCAAAACAAAAAATGTGCCCTCAGTCTACAAGAAACCGAGCCAAGAGAAGAGTTGCTTAACTTAATAGAAATAGACATATTAAGATCAATGAAAGAAATAGACTGCAGAAGGTCAATAAAACCCCAAAAGTTAGAAGTTTGATAAGGGTTGGGAGGGTGGCTTAATGGCTAAGGTGTTTGCCTTACAAACACAAGGTGCAGGGTTTGAGTCTCACAAGAGATAATTGGCTAAACTTAAAATGGCTCGCAAGGGCAGTTAGCTTAGTACTAAACTATGAACTATGAACTAAAACAAATGAACGCAATTATTAGGACTGTCCACAGCAATTCATGCGATATAACAGAAGTAAACAGGATATATTACTGTGTAGCTAAATTAATACCTGATAAAGTTCTACCACAAGAACACATGGTAGTGAAGGAGAGAAAGGGGAGAAATCAAATGCCATCATGGAAGTATCGAATAGAGAAAACTATAAAGCAACTAAGACAAGAAGTGTCACTATTAGAAGAGTATAGAAGAGGGAACAGATCAACAAAAATACTCAGAAAGATAGATGTGATAAAAGCAATGCACAGTATTAAAACAGATCAGGATCTATCATACACTATCACAAATAATAAATTAAAAATCTGAGCACAGGCAGAAAAACTTAGAAGATACAGAGACAAATATAAAGGAAAAGTACAAAATAAGCAATTTATTGATGACCCAAAAAGTTTTATACAGACGTGGGAAGCAAGGTAAAAGGAATTAAAAGACCACAAAAAAAAAGAAAAGAAGAAATAGATAAATTTTGGAGAAGTATCTATGAAGATCCTGTAGAACATAACAAAGATGCTAAATGGATAGAAGAAGTAAAGTATAAGAAGTTAAAGGTACAGGATATGAAATGGGATGAAGTAACAACCAGAGAGATTGAAACAAAGTTAAGAAAAGCCTCTAAATGGAAAACCCCAGGCCCAGATGTAGTACCTAACTTCTGGTTAAAAGTATTTTTAAAGTTAAAAGTAAAAGATTTTCTAGAGTTTCTGTGATACAAAAAGCTTGTTTCAGCAACATATTGTACTTATTTTACTGCCTGCACTTTAACAAAGTTGTTTTTGTGTTTAAATTACCTGTATAACTGTTGTAGGCTACACACTCAAGTGTGATAACCATTTCTGTGCATTTAAAGTGTTTTTTTTGATTGTATCTGCTTTATTTTCTGAAAAAAAAAATGTACTTATTTTCCCACCTTTCTAAGCTAGTATAGCCCAGTTTTCAGGTTAGTGTTGAATTCAGGGCTGTGTTACAAGTTTCTGTGTTTGCCCATTACCTTACTTGGATAGAAGGAAGTTTCTCTGTTCACTGTGAGAGAGGGAGCTTTATGCAGCCTATCTGTCCCTGGAGGAGAAGTTTCAGCCCAGAAATTAGTAGTTTATTGGCCATTTTGGGCTAATTTGTATCTCTTTCATTTCCCTGCTATAAAACCCACATTTGTGAGGATTTTGCACTAGTATACAGCTCAGCAAGCTCCTGCCTGGTGCCCTGCATAGTTTTAGAGCAGCAGAAAGACATAAGAGAGACTTTGGAGTAATTAAGTATAATTTTTCTGCATTTTCTTGCTGCCTTTAGCTAATTCTGCCTAAACTGCCAATTTTTTAGAGTTTCTGTGAGTTAAAAAGCTTGTTTCAGCTGCATATTGTACTTATTTTACTGCCTGCACTTTAACAAAGTCATTTTTGTCTTTAAATTACATGTTTAACTGTTGTAGGCTACACACTCAAGTGTGAAAGCCATTTATGTGCATTTAAAGTGTTTTTTTATTGTATCTAAATTATTTTCTGAAAAAAAAAAAAAAAGAAAATACTTGTTCTCCCATCTTTCTAAGCTAGTATAGTCCAGTTTTTAGGTTAGTGCTGAATTCAGGGCTGTGTTACAAGTTTCTGTGTTTGCCCATACCTTACTTGGATAGAAGGAAGTTTCTCTGCTCACTGTGAGAGAGGGAGCTTTGAGCAGCCTATCTGTCCCTGGAGAAGTGGTTTCAGCCCAGAAATTAGTAGTTTATTTGCCATTTTGGGCTAATTTCTATCTCTTTCATTTCCCTTCTATAAAAACCGCATTTTTTCGGTTTTGCGGGCAGCGCTGGTTAGCTAGAGTATAACTATTCCCGGCTCCACAAAGTCTACTCTTCAATTTTTCCCTTGGAACTAGACAAACTTTCAACTTAAGCACTCAAACCATTCACTTCTCATCCCGGCACTTGCTCAAAACTCATAGCAAGCACTAATAAACCTTAGCACTAGACCCTCCTATACTGTAGAGGAGGACAAGGCTCTCTATTCGACTTACTAGACAATCAGTAAAACAGTTCACTGTACCTATCCAGGTATGTCCAAAGGGCAGTTTCAGGTGTACTCTCTAGGCCAACTGGTGAAATTTGGGCATTTTGAGGCAATATTACAATTGTCTCATGTATACAGACAACCCTCTCCTCCTTCCATCAAACACTAGTACATGCGAGAGATGCAAAAATACAGCCAAACTGGAGGTTAAGATCTCTCAACCCAAGACTGGAACAGGCAGTCAAGAGGAGAAGGGAATTACTTGCAACACACCGCCAGTCTCACATAGACCTATGAAACCAGCAACGGCAAAAAACACATAAATACACAAAAACATACTTGGAGGCTCTAAATAAAAATCTGCAAAAGCAACAGAGACCTCCAAAGCTGACATCCAAGCAACCTCCACCCCCAACACAAACCATGAAACACATACGTCACAAAACCAGTTTGCCACGCAATCACAGCCCTAAAGGCAAAATAACATACCCGACACACTAGTAATAGGTGACTCTATAGTCAGGCACACTGACATCCCACTCACTAGGCTGAACAAGGAGAAGGTTACTGTTAGCTGTCTGTCGGGTGCCAGGATCCACCACATAACACAAGCACTCAGGTCACTCCAGAACAAGTACAAATATGACTCCGTGTTTGTCCATGTTGGTGTGAATGACTTGAGCCATACCTCCCTGGACTACATGAAAAGAGACATGGAGGAGCTCTGATCACGTAACCCAGGCCAGTATTACCCTGACCCTGAGTAGCATCCTGCCCTCACCAAGAATGATACCACGGTATAGAAAAAAATATATCAATTTCAACAATTGGCAAAGCTTCTGGTGCCATTCAAAGGGGATCCAGTGTCTGTCAGACTCGGATGACATGCTCGACAAGCCACGCTGCTTCACTAGAGACGGCTTGCACCTATCACCCTTAGACTTTTGAATACTGGCCTAGGCTCTTGCCACCCCCATAGTGCCCTTTTTAGGCAAGGCTCAAAAGACAAACCCATCACCATAAATAGCACAAGTAACAAAAAACTGTGGGTAATACTACTCAATGCCAGAAGTCTAAAACTCAAAATGCATGCACTTGAGGCACTCCTCAGTATGGAGAAAATCGATTTATGTGCAGTAACAGAAACCTGGTTTAAGGCTCCAGAGAGCACCCCAGCACTACCAGGCTAAAACACATACCATACATTTCAGCCTCAAAACCCGGACCGAAATACAAAAGGCGGGGGAGTATCCATATTCATCAAGGATACCCACACCTCCAGGTTAGTGGCACAGCACGATGCTTCAGTGATCATCCACATGCAACTAGCAATGGGCAAAACTGCTATTCAAATTATAGCTTGCTACAGATCACCCACCATGTCCCAGGACCCCCACTCCACATTCCTGGAAACACTGGAACACATAAAGGTCATACCAAACACCCTGATATTGGGTGATTTCAATTAACTAAACATTAACTGGGAGAACTACTCAAGTACAAACTCCCTTGCCCAACATTTCCTAGAATTTATAAACTCAAACGCCCTGGATCAACTGGTCAACACCCCCACCAGAGGTGACAACATATTGGACCTGGTCATCACCAACATGGGTGACTGGTGTTCCACACTGGAGGTCAACCCGTCGCTGGTTAGATTTGACCATAAACTAATCCCTCTGGATATCCACATTCCGCCACCACCCCTGGTCAAAGAAACCACAGTGAAAAACTTTTCAAAAGCAAACTTCACGTTACTTAAGACCAAAGTGGGAAGTTTCAAAGCCCCCCCATGCTAAAGGATAACGCTGTCCAAGCTGCAAAATTCTTTACTAATGCACTATACAGGCACCTACAAGAATGCATGGATTGTGCTATCCCAAATAAAACTAAGACTCACTCCTCCAAGAAAAGGAAACCAGTCTGGTGGACCCCTGCCATAAACAAGCTATACAATAGAAGGAGGAAACTAGTACAGAAAAGAGTAAAATCCCAAGAAGGGAAGACATACCTGATCAGTATCAGCAAGAAACTACATTCCCTCATAAAATCATCCAAGGCTAGTTTCGAAAGAAAAATTGCCATTGACTCCAAAGATAACCACAAGGCATTCTTTAGCTATGTCAAGAATCTAAGTGGCAATTCTCAGATCCTCTCGGAGTTAGAGCAGAATGGCACAAAATACACTGAACCTACCAATATAGCCAACATCCTGGCAGACAGGTTCAGTGCAGACTTTACCCCCCTCTCACCCCCAAAGGGGCCATAACTATACCAGAAGAATGTAGTGCCCTTGAATCACAGACACTCAGGTTAAAACAGCCCTCTCTAAAGCCAAAAACACAGCATCAATGGGACTGTACAGTGTCCCAGGCTGTGTCCTACACAAGCTCAAAGATGAACTAACCCTTCACCTAAACACACTGTTTAAACTCAGCCTCCCCACAGGCTATGTGCCCACAGAGTGGTGCACAGCAACAGTTATTCCGCTCCACAAAGGTGGAGCCACAACGGACCCCAGGAACTATCCCCTATAAGCCTGACTAGCTTGATCTGCAACACTATGGAGTGTATCATCATGGAACCCATTAACAGAGACATTGGGAACCTCCAAACACTGGACCCTATCTAGTTCGGCTTTGTTAAGGGCAGATGATGCCTCCTAAACCTGGTGGACTTTTTTGAGACAGTTACCAAGGCTATAGATGAGGGAAAGGTGGTCCACACAGCCTACCTAGACCTTGCAAAGGCCTTTGACACCGTTCCCCACTCAGATATTATAGACAAGCTCACCAGCCTGAACATAAATCCCTACGTCATGAGATGGGTTGCCAACTGACTCATGGACAGAACCATATTGTAAGAGTTGCAGGAGTTAGGTCTGACTCTAAACGGGTTACAAGTGGCGTTCCCCAGGGCTCAGTCTTAGGACCCCTCCTGTTCGGCATATACTTCTCAGAGGTACAGGCAAGCACAGGAGGACTATGGCTGACCAAGTTTGCAGACGACTACAAACTAAGGGCTATAATTGACTCTCTGGCTGACACAGACATCCTCCAAAAGGGTCTCACTGAGACAGATACCTGGTGTCAAAACCATGGCCTCAAGCTAAATGCCAAAAAGTGCCTAGTCATCCATTTTGGAAAAAGCAAAGTACCCACAAACTACACCATAGGTGGTAGTCCCCTAAATATGGAAGATGTAATAAGGGATCCAGGGACCCAAGTAGATAGTAACCTCTCCTTTGATAATCACATTGCCAAAGTGGTTAGAAAATCCTTCTATGTGGCCCACCTAATCACAAAAGGGTTTGCATCCAGATCAAAAGAGGTCATTGGGCCCCTCTACACATCACTCTTCAGCCCCATCATAGAGTACAATGCTCCATTTGGGATGTACCTTACAAGACACCTGAAACAACTGGAAAGACCACAGAAGTACCCCACCAAGAGGATCACTGGCCTCAAGCAGATGCCCTATGCAGCTCGACTGAAGAAACCCCAGCTGTACTCGGTTGCATACCGCCTACTCAGAGGTGATCTCTGCCTGACATACAAGGCCATGTCCAACACAAAATTGATGGACATGCTCCACCTAAAGAAAACCATATCCCCTTGAGCCAGATGCTGCAGGAATCTAAACCTCACCACAACAATAAATAGGATGTGCTGGAGGGATAGATTCCTGTCTGAGAGACTTCCCATGCTTTGGAACAAGATTCCAGTCTACATTAGGCAGAGCTCCTCGTTAACCCTCTTCAAGAGAAATTGACAAGTGGATGGGAAACAGAAAGTTTACTCCAGGGATCACTTCTATGGCTCTGCTGGACAGAGGCACAGGGAACTAATCTAAGCCAACACATTCCGGCTAGGCTTACAAATGCCTTCTTGCAGATAGCCTAGTACCTACCTATGAACCTATGAACCTAATTGCATGAAGATTTAGCCATGAGTAAGAATTATTTATATGTGCACCCCAAACAGACACCAACCTGGCTAACATCAGGAAAAACAATGCTCTTATTTAAGAGAGAACCTGCAAGCTATCCTAAGAATTACAGACAAATAACTTGTCTTCCTACGACATATAAAATATACACTGGAACTGATGCTGACAGAGTTTATAGTCATTTAGAAGAAAACTCAATTATGGCAGTAGAACAAAAGGGCAATAAAAGAAAATCATATGGAACAAAGGATCATTTGCTGTTAAATAAAGTCATACTAGAGAACTGTAAAAAGGGAAAGAATCTAAGTATGGCATGGATTGACTATAAAAAAAACATTGATAGTATCCGACATTCATGGATAAAAGAGTACTTAAAAATGTATAAGATACATCCTACACTGATCGACTAGACTACAGTGACCATGGAACAGTGGCAGACCACTTTGCAATTAAGGCATAATAAAGGACAACTTATTATTTCAGGGATAAAAATTCAAAAGGGGATATTCCACGATGACTCTCTGTCACCGCTGCTATTCTGCCTTGCCCTTAACCCATTAAGCTGTCTGCTTAACAGCTTAGGTCATGGCTATAATTTGTCTCCTAGAAAACAACACCGTGCAAAGACTTGTCATCTTTTCTTTGTCGATGATTTGAAAACTGTAGCTCATTATATGAGGAACTGAAAGCACAATTGCTAGTTGTCAAAAGTTGTTCAGATGATATAAGAATGTCATTTGGCCTTGATAAATGTACAAAAGCAACATTTAAAGTGGGGACAAGAATGTGATATAAAAGAACTTCAGCAAGAGGGAGTGTATAAATATTTGGGAACTGATGAAGGATCAATAATAAAACATGAACAAATGCAAATAAAACTTAGGAGTACTTTAGAAGACTTAAATTAATCCTGAAACAGCATTGACATCTAGGAACAAAATCCAAGCTATAAATCAATTTACTCTTCCTGTCTTAACCTACAGTTTTGGAGTGACTGACTGGCCCCAAAAGGTGCTGGATAAATTAGATAGGAAAACAAGAAAGATGCTTTATGCTCATCAAATGATTTATAAAAATCAGTGCATACCAAGATTACATATTCCCCATTCAGAAGGAGGGATGGGCCTCCTTGAAACTGATTAAATGTATAGGTCTGAAATCATGGGATGCTACACATATCTGCTGACCTCACAAGACCCAGATGTAGTGAAAGTTTTGAAACATGAGGAGAATAAACCTAAGATGACTTCTCCTCTTAATCTAGCAGAAGCATATTGGTGTCAAGCAGGAATGTAAACCAAACCAGAAGAAGATAAAAACCAGGAAGCACCTGAATGTGCCAAAAAACAAAATAAATAATATAAGGTGAAAAACCAGATGAGAAGGAAAGAAATTCAGAAAAAGCATAAATATAGTTGCAAGTATGAAAATCTTCTGGAAGAACCTCATTGTTTTGATAAGAGAAACTGTAACATATTTGTATATATTTCTGAATATAAACTGTATTCTTCATAAGCTTGAAATGTGAGACTGTAACTTGTATGTTAATACAATTTTTGTGCATATACTGTAACTTGTTTGTCTTTATCTGTTCGTAAGTTTGGAGCTTTTCTCCCCAGGCCTCCACTGAAAATGGACATGTATCTAGTTGGACTAACCTGATCAACAAATGTAAAATAAATAAAATAAATAAATAAATAAATGCTGATCAGGAATGAATGCAGGAATGGTTAAGGCGAGGTGAATTTAATCCAAGAGATGAAAGGTTAATATTGGTGGCCCAAGATAATAAGCTACATACACTTTGGTTTACAAAGTCCATTGAACATGTGGGAGGAACAGACAAATGTAGGTTTTACAAAACAGAATTGGAAACAGTTGCACATCTCGTTGCTGGCTGTGACATATTAATGGCAGAATGACTATATACTGAAAGGCTTAATAATGTGGCAAGACTGCTGCACTGGGGACTGTGCAAACATTATGGTATTGAAGTGGCTGAAAAACAGTGGAAACCTGAGCCACAAAGCATCATAGAAAATGATGAAGTTTACATCACGTAGAATCATCCATTACCAATAGTTCAAAGGATAGATACTAAAAAAACAGATGTAGTGGTCCAAGAAAAAAAGACAAAAGTAACATTGATCACTGAAATTGCCACATCCAGTGACTACAGTGGCCTGTGCACAGAGAGACACACATTCATAAAATTTTGGGATTTGCAAGTAAAAACAAGAGCAATGTGGAAGAAAGATACCCAGATATGTTCAATAATAGTAGGAGCAAGGGTCTTATAAAAAAGAGTCTACAATCATATTTAGATATCCTACAAATACATGTAACTCCATGCAAATTACAGGAGTCATTATTGGGCACATTGCGGGTGCTGTGAAGAGTACTTTTGGCTGACATCAAAGAATGAAATAATACTAATTTCATGAACGTTAATCGTAGTTTAACTTAGAAATGGGGTCCATTCCTGTCATGCTATTAGAAACCCAAAAGATTTGAGAAATTAAAAAAAGAGAGGTAGGGATATGTGTGTGTGTGTGTGTGTGTGTGTGTGTGTGTGTGTGTGTGTGTGTGTGTGTGTGTGTGTGTGTGTGTGTGTGTGTATATATATATATATATATATATATATATATACACACACACACATATATATATATATATATATATATATATATATGTATATATATATATATATATATATATATATATATATATATGTATATATATATATGTATATGGGATCCATATGGATCCCCGAACAGCAACATCACCGAAACAGATTCGGTCGGGCATACTTGCGAGAAAGTGCTTTTTACCGAAGAAGCTCTTTCGCGTAAGTATGCCTGTTGCAGAGATAGCATTACCTTTTCCCCACTGTAGTGCAACTTCGTAGTGAGAATATTAAAGTAGGGGGGCTTGCCCCATGCAAAAACATAAATGAAATGTATTTTTTAACACACTTTTATGAAACCGCTTTTTCTGTGAAAGTGCTTTTGTTAAAGTGTGCTCGGTGATTGTGGATTCGGACTATTGAACTTTTGTTCAATAGTCCTAGATCCATATATATATATATATATATATATATATATATATATAGAGAGAGAGAGAGAGAGAGAGAGTTAGATACATAGATAGATACATATATAAATATAAATATTTATATATATATATATATATATATATATATATATATATATATACATATATATATATATATATATATATATATATATATATATATATAATATGTGTGTGTGTGTGTGTTCATAGGTTCAAAGTTGTGTACTAGGCTAATGGCCCTGAAGCCTTTACAAGCCAAGTCCATAGAAGTCCCTTGGCATCATGCCACCTGATTTAGTTCCCAGTGCCTTTATTAAGTAGAGCCACTGGAGTGATCCCTGGGCTGAACTTTCTATTTCCCATCCACTCATCAAGATTTCTCTTGAAGTGGGCTGGTGAGGTGCTCTGCTTGACATGCATGGGAAGTCTATTCCAGACCATGGGCAGTCCTTGAGTTATGAACCTGTCCTTCCAGCATGTTCTTTTGATTGTGGTAGTGAGGTTGAGGTCTCTAGAATGTGTGGTGTGGAGGGAATCAGATTTCTTTAGATGTAGCATTTCTAACAGAGCTACATCTATATATAACTATATCTATCTCTCAGTCTATCTAAATACATATCTAGAAAGATTAGAATTATATAATTATATTGTTTACCTGTAAGCTCTACAGTAGACACATCTGTGGTGTCTTCCATTTCAGCCTCAACATCATCAGTTCTGTTTGAACCTTCTGCTGAACTGTCTGAATCTCTGACAGTGGAGAGAAACTCCTTTATTTCAGTTAGTTGTGATTTGGTAAAAGGAACACTCTCTGCAACCAAATATTCACATGCAATTGCAGTTCCTTGATGTCTGGCGTGACTGATCATATCACTGTCTCTATGTTTTATTTTGGAATTTTAATGCCCATGACCTCTGACCACATTCACATCATTAACCACCTGTTTCCATATATGTTCATGACAGGACTTGTCATCCCTGCCTCTCTCAAAGAGGAATGACCCTTGGTGACATAGTGTTTGAATTATCACTTCATTCTCAGTGTCACTGTATGGTAGTTTATGGGGTACAAATGTCTTGGAGGTAATAGCCCTATTTGACATAAATGGGAAAAATACATAAGTAAACCAAAATTATTGTTAACAAAACAAATATCTATGAATATATTACTCCTTCATGTACAAACTTAATGAAAAGTAATACACCATATGAGTACACACAAATTAATGCAGATTCCCACCCCCAAACCCAGGTAGTCAAACAAAGGAATTTAGAATAATGTTAAGAGGATAAACATTTCTGCAACTCTGGGGTACATTGCAGCAGTAGCAAAATTAATGTACACCTTTCAAGGAAAATAAATAACACATTTTTGTGACATCCATTTCCATGAAGAGCAGCTAGGTATACATCATGCAAGGTTATGAGTTAATAATGCAAAAAAACTCATGATCATGCTTATAAGTAATACAACAGTTCTTTGCAATTAGTGGTCAGCTTCCAGATTAAACTTTTCATTAACTGTCAGGTAATCTTTATTTAGAAACATTTTAATGGTCAAGAAATAAATGCTATACATATGTAAGCCAACAACTAGTGACAAAAATGCAGGCAGTAAACCAAGAATTACATTGTGAAATGCATTCTATGTGTAAGGTTAAAATGCATCAGTTTTGTAAAAAAATAGAGCAACATAAGTTTTCAGCAAGTCAGTTGTAAAACTAGAAATACATTTTAAAGCAAGTAGTGGTATGGAGCTCCCTTGATACAAACAGTCTCATTTTCTACAATATAAGTTCCTTACCTAAATGATTACTTTTATACTGTGCAGATTCAACCATCTCAGTACTATGAGAATATAAATGAGGTGTGACCTTATTAGTATTCATGAATTTCACAATCTGCACTAAGAGCAGGGCAGGTAAATATGGTGTAAGGACCTACACAATTGCATGCACATGCCGTAACAGTGCAAGGATGAGCACTGGGAAGTGTTACCTGCTAAGAATTTGCAAGCATGAATGGATAATTTGATTACAGTTCAAGTCAGGGTTTCACAGTCAGTCCTCTTTGATGCACACTAACCAAGGGTGTGTCAAGGAGAGGAGACTTACAAAAAGTCTGGGAGGACATTCACCTATATGTGTCACATACATAGCTATAGTTATCTCTCTATCTATCTAAATCCATATCTAGAATAAGAATTATTTACTTATACTGTATACCTGTAAGATCATAAGTAGACACACTTGGGGTATCTTCCATGTCAGCCCCACCATTATTGATTCTGTTTGAATCATGTGCTAAGCTGTATGGATCTCTGACAGTGGACAGAAACTCCTCTGTTTCAGAGAGTGGTGGTTTGGTAAAGGGACCACCACCGTGTAACCAAACATTCCCAGGCAATTGCAGCTGCCCAGTGTCTGGCATCAGTGGTTATATCACTGTTTCTATGTCTTATTTTGGAATATTTATGCCCATCACCTCCAACCTCATTCACATCATTAACCACGTACTTCCAGATATGGTTAAGGGAAGACTTGTCATCCCTGCCTCTAAGAGGAGTGACCCATGGTGATGTAGTGTCTAAATGATCACTTAATTGTCATCATCACTGTATGACAGTTTATGTGGCTCAAATATCTTGGGGATCATAGTCTTGCTTGACAAGGATCATAAAAGAGAAAAAATACATAAATAACCAAATGATTGTTAACAAAACAAATATATATGTATGTATGTATGTATGCATCTGTCATACAATAATTAATGAAAATTAATGCTCCACATGAGTGTGCACAACCAAATATAGATTCCCACCCCCTCAGGAGGCATAGAAAGGAATTTAAAAAATGATAAGAGGACAAACAATTCTGCAACTCTGAAGTACATTGCAGCCTTAACAAACATAATGTGCACTTTTCAAGGAAAAATGACTAAAACTTTTTTGCAACATCCATTTCTATGAAGGGCAGCCAGGTATATATCACACAACTGTGTGTGCTAATATTGCAAAAACACATGATTTTGCTAATAAGTAATACATCAGACTTTTGCAGTTAGTGGTAAGCTTCCCAGATTAATCTTTTCATTAAATATCAGATAACCTTTATTAAGAAACATTTTTAATGGTCAAGAAATAAGTGATACACATAGCTATGTCAACAGCTAGTGAAAATAAATGGAGACAGTAAACCCATAGTTGTATTGTGAATTGCATTTTATAAGTAAGGTTAAAATGCATCAGTTTTGTAAAAAACAGCAACATAACTTTTCCATTTGTCAGTTGTTAAATGAGACACACATTTTTAAAGCAAATAGCAGAAATGAGCTCTCTTGAGCCAGTCTCCTCTTCAACAATATAAGTTCATTACCTATGGTATTACCTTTATATAGTACAGATTCAGCCCTCTCAGTATTGTGGGAATATAAATGAGGTGTGAACTCATTAGCATTCATGAATTCCATAATCTGCACTAAGAGCAGCGCAGGTAAACATGGTGTAAGGACCTACACAATTGCAAGCACATACTCTAGCAGTGCAAGGATGAGCACTGAGAAGTGTTACATGCTAAGGGCTTGCAAGTGTGAATGATTAATCTGACTGCAGTTCAAGTCAGGGTTTTTAAGTTAGCCCTCTTTAATGTACACCTACTGAGGTTGTGTCAAGAAGAAAAGACTTACAAGAAAGTCTGACTTTGACTGAATGAGGACTGAGGACAACAACATTCCCAACATTTGTATGAAATATTTATAACCACACTTTGTGCCTCTGAGTAAATTTTGTCTGCAGTTCTAAGGAAGTACATTACTCATTTACACATATATCATTAGCAAGGTGAATCACATAGCAGTCCTGTTAGAGAAGCATTGATAAAGGAATGATTCTCTCAAAAGAAAGAGAAGAAAAGAACTGCAGTGTTGCAGAACTTTATTTTATATTGTGTGAGAAAATATTGGCATGGTTGTCACTATCACAGCCATCCACACATCTGAAAATTCCACATGACAAATTTCAGAATGTTGTTCTGTTGCTTCTGTAATGTTATTTGATACTATATCATATTTTCATTACATGTAGCTTACTTTTTTCTTCACAGCATATATGTATATGCCTGTGGCACATATTGATAATCTCAAGTGTGTATTGTGAATAGCCTAGTGTAATGAGGGTTAAATTCAGAGAGGGTGCTGATTGTGTGAACATACTGAAGTTTAAAGACCATACATTCATGTAGCAAGACATAAAGTTGAGGAAACATCCGAAGTGTACATTTTAACTACTTTTTCCTTAAGATTTCCTCTATTTAAGTATTTTTTTTCTCTTTGTTGTTTCCATGCCATTTGGCATTGTGGACTCTTGACAGGCAGCAGTCCTTAACAGTGAACAAAAGTTTGCTTTCTAAGGAGAAAAATGAAAAAAATTAAATGTGTAATTTGGGCTGCCTTCTTTAGTGTAACTGAGCCTGTTGCTGGTGGCCTTTTATTAGCACTCTGGATTGTACTCAGTGAATACATTCCACCTGTCAGTTAACTATCTCTGTGGCAAAGTGAGCTTAGAGAAAAAGGCTACATAATGAATGATTCATATCCAGTTTACAGATATTTTTATGACTGTATTCAAAATAAATCTTGACACCCAATATTGTATATGAAAGTTAGAGTTGAGGTTAAAGTCTGTGATTCATAATAAAAGTCTTACCAGTAGTCCATGAAAATTTATATGATGAAGATGCTGTTATAAACTCACTTCTTTGCATTATTAATAACATAATATGCACTTTGGATGTTGTAGCATAATATTTTGTACCATGTACTAACACAAATGCAGTAACATGAGTAATGTGGACATGTTATATATGCTAGAGAATGTATATGTATCACACATTTATTCATTGTGACAGTTATACAATGTATTGTAAATTTCAATGTAATGGGTAATTGTATGTATTATTGCAAGAATGATCTCCTGTCATTCTATGTGTCCCCTTTCAGAGAAAATAATTGTGATATTGCAAACAAGTGTGAAAAGTTTGAATCTGTCATGCTAGTGCTATAACTGCTATGTTCTTTGATACTTATTTCCATTAAATGGCTTAATATGCAATGCAATGTGATTGTTTAATGCCTATTGCATTTGCGCTCCACTGAGCAGCATGTAAGTATGGTTTACTTCCTAAGAAAAAAAGTAAAAAACATTCTGTAGTGCAAATGAGCCTAGTGTTGGTACATGACAGTCAGCACTCTAGAGAGTACTTAGTGAAGAAAATGTACCTTTTGGGAAACTTTCCCTCTGGCTCAATGTGCAAGGACAGTGAGCTTAGAAAAAAGGACAGCTGATGCAGAGTTCAAATCCAATTTACAGATAATTTTACAGAGGGGGTCTGAATGCCTTTTGTCACAAAATTTTATTTAGGAATGTAGCAACACATGCAAATGAGTATCAAAACTATGTCTATTGCCAGAAATGTATCATTAATACTTGCTATAGAAGCCCAATATAATGTGTGTAAATTATGCTAAACTTACGATGATATTTATTGTAGAATGTGCATGCACAGGTACGATATGCAAAATATTTTTGTTTCAATTCTTATGAATTACTACTTATCATAACTATTTGTTTAACAATATGTCTTCTGAAGAATGCATGTAACTCAAACCACCATGTATTACTTAGGTTATGCAAATGAATGCATCTAAAATGCATTTATACGTACAAATACTGTCTTTGTACACAGAAATGCAGTCCCATGACTAAGTAAAGACACAGACATACAGACATCTCTGAAGTACATCTCCATGCATTCTTAAATTATTATACCTCTATTTACTACTTTAAAATGCAAGTCCTCCCGTGGTACTGACAGTTGAAAAGTGAAGTTTAACATTTTTATCCTTTTGTAAGTGTTCAGTTCCCAGGTACTACTACACAATCTTGCGAGTGTGTAGTTTCTAACAGACCAATATGTTAACTGTCATACCAGTCATGCCATTTTTCTTCCAACCAACCATGATTATAACAAACTGTCAGGCAATTTATTATTCAATATTGGAACATATGTCAATAATCTGAGCACTACACAGGGCCAAATCCCATTGACATATTTCACATGTAATGTGATTTTTGATGTAATCAGTGCCAAGCCATTATTGTACTTACAGTTAGGGAAGTGCAGCTGTCAAGGCTGTGTGTCTTTGCGCACAAGCTGTTACATGAGAGATCTGAATTCAGGCACATATTTCTATCTTGATTTCTGTAGACATGGCTAGCAAATGCAGTGATAGTGTTCCTTTTAGACCACAAAGGTGGGGGTGTTGAGGAGTCCAGGATTTTTGTGGCATTCCTCGTAAATAACTACAGGTAAAGGTTGCTGCAGGGGTATTATACAAGGTATCAGTATAAGACTGAGGCTTGGGATAGCTTGACCAAAGCTGTTTCCAGTGCAAATGGAATCCAACACACTCAGGAATAATGTCATCTCAACAAGAGTGACATGAAGAGACATATGTACAATCTCCTGAGCTGATGTTAGGATGGATTTAAGACTGTGAACACCTCTCTGCTGTGTAAGTATACTGACCCATCACCTGTCTTTCATTTAGCATTAATTTAGCAGCCTAGTAAGTTATTCATTATGCTTCCATATATCCATTTTGTCTTTACTCTACTGTAAAGCTACAGCAGAGATAGCAGAAAATCATGAGGCACATTACAAGAGATGACTTGTCTCAGGCAGGCACAGTATGCATCAGGGCTGAATGCAAGGTGGAGAAGTATTGTCAGTCCATCACTATTTAACATCTTAACATTTATACCAGGCATACATGTTTGCACTGATATCTCATGGTTATTACATTAGGCAACACCTACATCAGTGTGTGCAGTTTCAATACCCAGAAACAAACATTAGATTTTTTTTTTACATTATAGTATTTATAAGATGTTAACTGCAATACTGCATGACTTTAACACTACATTTTTTTTGCAAATGGAATTATTAACTTTAAAAGTACATACCTGATATAGCATTGACAAGGATAATGATTCTATCTGTCATATCATACCATTGTGATTGATTTTTATGACACATTCATGCTGTCCCAGCATATCTGGATGCAGCAGAGGTACACATATGTATTTCACATATTTATTTATATATTCAAATAATAAAATAATGTGACATGTCATGGAACTAATTCTCTTTCTTGTCTCTCCACCCCACCCTATAGCTCTCTTTTTTTCATATATATGTATGTATGGGGTCTATATTGGATAATCAAACTTTCAAAAGTTTGACTGTCATATGGTCGACACCATATGATCGAATTTTTGAAAGTTCAAACATTTTAACAGAGATCTCCGTACAGCACAGAATGGGAATATTTCCCTTTTCTGCACTGTAGCGTGATCTCAAAGTTGGTATATTTAAAGAGTGGGGGGGGGGTATGGGGGGTGCAGGGGGTCTTGCCCTCCTGCTTAAAATGTCCAGGTAGGTTATTTGTGTAGTTTATTTTTTCTATTAGATTTTTTAACTTTTAAAAGTTCGATCATATGGTGTCAACCATATGACACTCAAACATTTGAAATTTTGATTAATATAGACCCGTATATATATATATATATATATATATATATATATATATATATATATATGTATATATATATATAGATGTGTAGAGAGAGAGAGAGAGGGAGACAGAGATTTTAACACATTGCTGCTGAAAACAAAATGACCATCAGCACAGGACGCTAGACTGACTACTGTGGTTTGAACCCCTATACCTCCACTGGTGGCTAAAGCAGTACCACCATAGGCAGCACAGACATCCACTATATCTGAGTTGCAACCTGTCAGCATTTCCTCCACAACTCCTGTCCTACATGCTCCACCTGCATTGAGTAGCTCTTCTCTGACTGCTACTGCAGTGGTACCCTCCAGGAGCACTGGTAGTGATGGTGGACATTTTCTAACCTATCAGCAGCTGACAGGGCTGGTGGAGTGCATAATGCAGAGGGCCTCAGTGCCTGAACTAGCAGATTTGTAAAGGTTCTGTGTCATATTGCCAAAATAAAGTCATGTCTGTCACCATGCCAGGCAACTGACTCAGGGTCAGAGATGACAATTCTGAAGGTTAGGACTAGATTTTCACTGTTCTACAGCTGGACATGAATGTACCTTCAATGTCTTCTACCAGTTTCCAGTCACGGTGTCCTCAGCCTTTTGTGTCCATCACCACCCCTTTCTGTCTTGTATGTCTTCTGTGACTTCACCTGCTACCTAACCTACCCAACCTACCTACTTGATCCTCTCATCCCTAAGCATCTTTTCAGAAAAAATATGGGCACTTGTCCCTCAAACAATTTTGCTCCATACATAGCTTTCCACTTCACCTCTGTGTCATTGTGACACACTTGATGTGGTCCAGTTGCTATAGAACATTATTCTGTTGTTGTCGCCCATACCTGGTGGGGTGACTCTCCAAAGTGTACATTTCTGCATTTATGTTGTGAAGAGATGGATAGCTATGGTGCTGTTCCACCACCATCCTTCAAATGCCTGTGTCCTTTCCACTGTGTCATACCCTCTGCTTGCCCCCATCCCCATTTTCACCATTATCCTATAAACCTCTTTTTAACATGTTTAATCTGGTTTATAAAACTAGAATCACACACAACACACATGTCCTGAAATGACCATTCAAAAAGCCTTCACTTTTTGTCCTCAGTATTTGCTCAAAGTTTGGCATTGAGCAGCAATGCTGAGTGATGGCGGATGACATTTAACATTCTAAGGCAAAAGCTGCAGATTTTGATTTCAGCCACAATAGCAACATTCACTTTGCTCAAATGTGTTCAAATTTGCAGCATTATGGGAATGCAGAGTAAAGGCACTACTTTAAAATGGCTACTGTAACAGTTTTTTAGGCTGATGGATGTAATGAACTCAAATTCCCTGTGTGATGTGTTGAGATAATTTTCCTCTCTGTAGACTGATGTTTTTGCATAGCATCTTGGGTTAGATTATAGTTGTATGTCAACTTACTTTTTCATGACATTTTACATTTCTATCATATGTTTAACTACAAACATCTGTATTTATCTCCATTTATAACATCTCATTAACCTACCATTCATACAGAGCAACAAGAAGGCATTTGCGAAAACATTCTATCCTCAACATGAACATTTAGTAAGCTATCCTTATCCTCCTTATGTCTTAATCTTGCTTCAACTTTCCTACACCTTCTTATTCCCTATAGCAAGAATTTTATTGTACGAGTATGACAGATTAATAATGAGGAAAAACCTAAAGTAACACATTATAAAGATGGCCCTAAATGTACCCTAAACAAAACTGTTCTCTCTCCATCTCTCTCTCTCTCTCTCTCTCTGTTCACTCCTTCTGCTTCAGTAAGTTAATACTGTCCCTTCAATTGTATAATTTAAAGTCTGCAAAGTTGGAGCTTTTTTGTCATGCTGAGGTAATGCATGGAACTGTAGATTGCTGTTTGCATACTTTCAAGGGTTCTAAGCTCGACATATGCAAACTGTTACCAACTGTTTTTAGTGCACTATTTTATTTATTTATTTGTAATTTGTTTACCAGATAGTCCGACTGATTAGGTGCTGATTTTATGTGGAAGCCCGGGGGGGGGGGGAGCCCCAGAAGACACAACAGCAAGAAAATTAGGAAAGCAAACTAGGAAAACAAAGTAAAACAGATTAATAACAAGTTATACAAAAAAAAAAAAATCAAACAGCAGCTGTTAAGTACATTGGAATACAACTTGAACAATAAATATTGTTGATAGTCCCTATTTCAGGTAAGGCATTTACAAGCAGTGTATAAGTATAGGATTTGTTTAGGGTTTTTCATATTTCCAAGAAACATTCACCACCACTGTTATGAATAAACAGACAATTTCATTAAGAAAAAAACAATAAAACATTAAGTGCTTTTGCAACATACTGTTGCTTTTTCAGACTATTATAAAAATGCATTAGTATCACAGTTTAAATACTTAAAATAAATCACAAACATCAAATGAGTAACAAGAAACAATCAAATAATGAATTGTGAATATTTAGTCTTCCTCAAAAAACATGCCTACTAAAAACAGCCAATCACAGGCTGCAAGAGAGTCAACTAACCCTATTACTGTATACTAAAACCCACATTCACAATTGGGTACACAGCTGTAATGCCGCAACCTCATTGGCTGAAACCTCAGCCAGTCTACTGCAACTTGTATATGCATAGCGTCAAACACCTTGTGTAATTAAAAGCACATATTCAACTTCTTAAAAATATATATGAAATAGGAAGACATATAAATCAAATTGCAATAAACTGCATAAATTGATGGAATGTGCTTCCAAAGAATAATAAAGATCACATTACAATATTTACTAGCCTACATTAAGTGGGAGCTTGTAACATTAAGTAGAACTCATTGCCACTACGGCAGACCCATGCAAAAACATCTAAAGTTCAAATGACCAAGGTTCAAAGTAAATTTCTGTAACAATAACTATGTCCTAAAAGAACGATGTATTCAAAAAAATAATATATATGCACTAAGATCGCAAGCCATGTTCCTAAAAAATTGGACATCCCCTCATGAAATCAGTGCAACTCCCCTAAAAATCGCAAATGAACTGGTTAAAGCATCAGAATTGACTTCACAATTACAATGACAATAAATTACAAGTAAAGAATCAGTGACTTAAAATCATCATCATCATCTGCCCCCTTTTTCCCATTTTTTTCTACATGGGGTCGGAGTATCATGTTAACTGTCGCCAACTCTCTCGATTCTGTTCCACACTCCTGCCTTCTTCAACACTAATGCCTGATTGTCGCAGATCTTTTTTCACACAATCCATCCACCTCTTTGCTGGACATCCTTGCTTCCTCTTACCTTCTTTCTATTGGTCCCAAATCTTCCTCACCAGATTGTCTTCTGCTTTTCTACACATGTGCCCAAACCACCGTAATCTGTTTTCTTTGATCTTTTCTGCAATTAGAGCTACTTTGGCTTCTGCTCTTATATCCTCATTTCTTCATCTGTCCCGCAGTGTGTATCCTACCACCTTTCTCAAGCACTTCATTTCCATCACCTCTAGATTCTACAGCTGTTCTGCCTTTACTGCCCAGGTTTCTGTACCATACAGTAGTACTGGTCACACCACTGTCTTGTACACCTTGCTTTTCAGCTTCTTTGGCATTCTTCTGTCATAGACTACACCTGATACTCTATGCCAGTTGGCTACAACCCCTCTGATTCTAGCTTTGACCTCTTCAATCAGATTACCCTTCTCCTCAACCACCCCTCCCAGATACGTGAAGCTGTTTACCTGTTCCACTATCTTCCCTTCTATCTCTATTCTCAGCATCTTCTGATTTCCACAATTTGCTGCCATTACCACTGTCTTATCTGTGTTTAGTTTCATCCCATGTGCTTTCAGATTTGCATTCTCTTCTCCTATCCTTTGCTGAAGTTCTAGCTCAGATTCTGCCTGTACTGCTACATCATCTGCATACATCTGCTTGGTTGATCTGTCCCCTCCAACCTGTTTGCTAATGTAGTCCATCACAAGTATGAACAGCAGTGGTCTCACAGCTGAACCTTGATGTACACCCACTCCCACGGGGAACACCTCTGTGAGGTCAAACACTGTTCATATTTGAGTCACTGGGTCCTTATACATAGCCTGCCCTAATTCTAACAACGTTTCCAGGACTTCAAACTACTGCAGTACTGCTCAGATTAGCTCTCTTGGGACATTGTCATATGCTTTCTCCAAGTCTAGGAATGCCCATTTGGACTCTGTGCTCATTTATAGCTTCTTCCCAAGTAGCTCTCTCAATGCAAACATTGAGTCAATTGTGCTGCATCCTGATCTGAATCCAAACTGTTCATCTCCCATCTTACATTTTACTATTCTGTGTATCCATTTATCAATCACTCTTTCCAGAACTTTCATGCAGTGTGGTATGAGATTGATCCCTCTGTACTGCCCACAGTTGTGGATGTCCCTTTTATTCTTGTACACTGGCATAAGTATGCTTATTCTCCAGTCATCTGGGCTATGCCTTTCTCTCCACACTGCTATTAGTACCCTCAGGAGACATTTCTCCCTTATCTCACACAGCATCTTTATCATATCTGCTGTCACCTCATCTAAGCCTGCTGCTTTCTATGAATTCATCTTCCTTAGTAATGTTCTTACTTTTTCTAAGGTGGGCTCCTCTTTTTCTCTAATTGTAGGCTGTTTCTGGGAAGTACAGCTTCTGTGGGGTTTTCTTCATTCAGAAGCTGCTGGAAATACTCCTTCCATCTGCCTTTGATGTCCTGTGGACTGGTAAGCAGGTTGCTGCTGGCATCTCTTATGAAGGGTGTCTGACTATCTTCTTTATCTTTCTGTCTTTGCCTTGCAACCTGATATAGTTTATTTGTGCCCCTTACTGAGTCACTTTCCAGAAGCTGGTAGAGTGCCTCTGATCCACTATTCTTTGCTACTGCAACTTCTTTCTTAGCTTCTTTGTTAGCCAAACAGTAGTCCTTCCTAGCCTGGTCAGTCTTTTCTATCTCCCATTTCTTTCTGCACTCCTTCTTTATTTTGATGACTTCCTGGACTTCTGCATTCTATCACCAGCTTTCCTTATGTGCCTTATTTCCATACCTGGCTCTGCCACATATCTTTTCTGTAGTCCTAACACATGCTGTTTGTAGGCACTCATCAGTGACTTAAAATATTTACATAAAAAATATGGAATTTTGCTGCTATTTCAATGGTGTCTCCTGCTCACATTAACTAGCCATTCAAATAGAGAAAACGCTGATTTAAACCAATCAACTGACTTCTCTATGACTGGTCGTAGGGTGACAAGCATATCCAATCCTTACTTAGGTCTGCAACAACTGTCTTCTTATCAGTGAATGGAATGTCATCAACCAATCACTGCTTAACTTTCTTAGCAAAGACCAGTCTGATGGCATTCAAAAAATTAATACATATGCACTGAGATCACAAACAATATTTATGATCCTCCTTCAAATCATAGAGGAATTAAATAAAACATCAAAGTTAACTTTGCAAGTACAATAGCAATCAATTGCACCTGGGAAATCAGCAACGTAAAAGATTTGCATAGAGCAAATCTATTCATGCTCGAAGTGAATAGAATTGTGATGCTATTCCATTGGTGCCTCCTGCACATACTAACTAGACATTTAGATAGAGAAAACTCCAATTTAGACCAATCAGAGAACTTCTCAAAGATTGGTCATAGGCCAACGAACATGTCCAATCCTTACTTAAGCCTACAGCAACTGTCTCCCCATCAATGAAAGGAATATTATCAGCCAATCACTGCATAGCCTACTCAGCCATGACCAATCCGATGGCATTCAGCACATACTCGCAGTGCCCATGTTCTTGGTACTAAGTTCCTAGGACAAGCTGCTAAGGAAAAAAGAATTCTAAATAAATAAAAGAAAAAAGTCACTATATGCACTTATCCAAACATAATGACATATAAATTCATAACTATCATGTCCATCCTATTAATGCAACCGATAGGGAATACCTAAACATTAACTATCACTCCCTATCAAATATATATATATATATATATATATATATATATATATATATATATATATATGATCCCCTACACATGGTTGAAATGCCACAAAGTCTAAACCCATGTGGCCGAAAATTATATTTGAAATCCCAACCATGTGTAACTTACATCACCGTGCAGTGAGGAATGGAAAGATTTCCATTTTCGCACTGTAGTGTGATCTTGGAGTTGGTATACTAAAGTTACGGGGGTGTGGGGGGGCATAGCCCCCTTGCTAAGACTTAGAAAGTGAATTACTGTCGTGTTGTTTTTTTTTTTTCACATGTTCAAAATTGCGGAAGTCGAACATATGGTCTCGGCCATATGGGTTTCGGCTGCCTGCAATTTCGATCATGTCTAGTAGACCTATCTATATATATATATATATATATATATATATATATATATATATATATATATATATAAATATATATATATATATATATATATATATATATAAATATATATATATATATATATATATATATATATGTGTGTGTGTGTGTGTGTGTGTGTGTGTGTGTTAAAAAAACTCCCGTGAAGAAGGGCTTAATTATATTAAACATTTGTTTGTATAAATTTATTAAATTTCCCAAAAGTAAAATTGACATTCTGTATAAGTTAATGGATTTGGTACTAGACAATAGCTTTTTTCATTTTAACAAGCGTGCTTATAAGCAGATAAGAGGAGTTGCCATGGACACATAAATGACACCAGCATTTGCGAACATCATTTTAAGTGAGTGGGAGTTGGACACTTTGGTGCTCTTACCTGGATTTAATCTTACAGAACACTATTGTCGTTTTATTGATGACATTTTTTTTTTGTCTGGAAAGGTAATGAACACCAGTTATATGTATTTGTTGATTCCTTGTCAGTTAGCATTGTTTTTTTATCTTTTGTCATTGCTGGTACAGGCTCGTCAGTGTCTTTCTTGGACACCACCCTTTCTATTAACAAATTCACTGGTGAACTTTCTTCTAACGTTTTCAGGAAAGAGACATACAGAAACAACTTCCTAGACTTCAGAATTCAACGTCCATTCTTTATGAAGAGGAATGTGGTAAAGGGTCAGTTTGTAAGACTATCCAGACTAATTAGCAATGATGACATCTTTGAAACTGAATGTGGTTTTCTAACTAAATTGTTCATACAAAGAAATTATCTGCTACACTTCATTCTTTCCATTAGAAAAGAAATTAAATTTATAAGACACATTAAATTCCAGCCCATTTTAAACTATGGTTTCAGCACTCCTCCTAAACAGCCTAGTGAATCTAACAGGTGTTTTAAGTTTTTCTCTCCCTATTAGCAGGGACATGAGATACATAAGAACAATTATAAACAATAATTGGAGAATTATCTCCTGTGATAGTACCTTAAAGGATCTGGTTGGGTCTTGTCCTAAGTTCACCTTCAAAAAGACCAAAACTTTAAAATCATATTTTGAAAAACAGGACCAAGATTTTATTTTGTCTGAACCAGTAGTACTAAGTAACACATCTGGAATGTTAGAATGTGGTAAATGTGTCTGCTTTAAATACATCTTTACAGGGGATTCTTATTCATTCATCCATTGTCATTTGTCATTACAAAGATATGCATCTGGAGCACTTCTCCCTGGGCCTCCACTGAAAATTGGCTTTGTTCCAAGTCAGACTTTCCCAGTTAACAAATTTTAAATAAAATAAATAAAATAAAATTGTAAAGTGACTATTAATTTCATAAAAGGGTTTAATTTTAACAGTTCCATGGTAGTTTAGCAGAAGTGTGTTCTTCCTGTCAGAATTTTTCCATTGGTAAAACAACACAGAAGCTAAGTGATAGAATAAAAGAACACAACAATGCCATTAGATCTGGGGAAAGGACTAATGCTTTGGGTAAATACAGCATCACATGTATTGGTTTTGACAGATTCCAGTTCTTCGTTTTAGAACAAATTCCTAATTTTTTCGGAGATTCTGATAATCTTCTGCAGGTTTTGGAATGTCACCCTGGTTTGAATGAATCCATTAATATGAAATGTTCCCTAAAAAGGTTACAATAACATTATCACTGGAGTCTATGCCTTTTGCACATACTAGTATGTTGTACATAGTTCAGCCAACTCTGGCTCAAAGTTCTATGGAATATTTAATGTTTAATATTAAGTAGTCATCAGACTACTGCATCGTGATTGGTTGATTGTTATTTATTGACAGTTGGGAGTATAGTTAATTTCAAAACTTGCATCTGTAACAGTAATTCTGAAGAAGTTCCTACACAATAAAGGGATGAAAGCTTATACCACAGTGCGGGTTGTCGTTCTCTTTTATTATGCATTTATTTTTTATTTTCCTAGTGGAGTTTTTTTTAATATATTTATTAGTTTTCTTCACATATTTTGTCGGTTTGAAGTTTATATACATATACACACACACATACACACACACACACACACACACAGATACATATATATATATATATATATATAAACCAGTGAGTTGCTACTCATGAATGAGTTAGCAAATAATAAAACAAAACTAACCAAAATACACATCTGTTATTGGTTAGTGGCACCACTCCTAACCCTTCATTACTTAAACTACGTTAACAACCCTCCATTTATTGAAGGGGAATATCAATACTCGATCATATCTAAACATACACAGTAACTACCAATACACCAGCTTATAATATACAATAGGTCTTTATGCTACTAGCTATAGCCTTGATGTTAAGATATAATTAACTGCGAGTCAAAATTTTTTTCGAAAAACTAAGAGATAGACACAACAAAGCATGGTGATCTCATATCTTGTAGTAACAACGGCCTCATTAAAATGATATAAATCAAATTTGTATGGGCTGTCTTTCTAAACAATATAATAATAGCTATAGACCCTTCCACAAGCATAAAGAACATTATGGAATCTAACTACAATGAAAACTGCTTATCACCACAGGGACCTATACAACATAAACAATAAGTTCCTACTAATCACAATCAAACCACTTAGAACACATCATAAACTAAAATGAAAAGTAGAAAACTACAACTATAATGCACACTAAAAATAAAAATGATATGAGCTAAAACCATTCATGAAGGACTGAATAGGAAAAAATAAGTAGGATAAAATAATAACTAAGAATAAAAAAAAATAAAGGCATGGATTAAAAAATAAATCCTTACATACCCTTTTACTTCTTATGTAGGCCTCTAGCTTTCAATGCGAGTTTCACCGAGACCTTCCCATTACATCCGAACTTCTTATCTGCTTGGAGATGAAGAATCCAAGATAACTCCCTGCATTCAGTCTTATTTACAATATGTCCTAGTCTGACACCCTCATACATTGTTTCAATGACCATAAAATTAAAACTGTGAACACTCCCCTCATCAACTGCATGTTTAGACAAGGGGTTGCTAATGTCATCTTGTTTAATGTTCCTCAGATGTTCTCTGATCCACTCAAAGAACATTCTCTTGGTTTTCCCAACATAAAAGTGTGAACATCATGCACATTTAGTTAAATGGACTAGATTCCTAATCTGACATTTAGCAGCTACCTTGAACACATACCGTCTCACCTTGACTGGGTACTTGAATGTATCGCTACTATCTATAAATCAACAGTAGCTGCACTTCCCAAAGCTGGTTGCACCTATGAACTTTATTTCAACTTGCCACCCCTTCTGTCCATAGCACAACATCCATTTGAGGGAACTCTTATTCTTAAATACAAAACTGGGTTCTTTCCATGTCAATGCATTAATCTCACTATCTGATACCAAAATGCGCCAGTTCCTTTTAATAGAACCAGAAATATGATTAACATTGCTTGAATAATGTACACAAACTGTTGGGCTGAACTTGGTCATGCCCCCGCTATGGTCTTCCTCACCAGAGTATTGGTCTACCTTAGAATCTGAGTAGAAGGGTGCTGCTCTCCCTTCCCTCATAGTCCACACTTTGCTCAGCTCAGAGTCTACTTCCTGCTGATTATATCCTCTAACTAAAAAAAATCATTCTTCATGAGAATTAACTCTCTATCAAAGGTGTTGACCTCACCACTCAGTCGTGAAATCCTCATAGCTTGTCCTCTAACTATATTCTTAAAAATATGTTTAGGGTGATTACTACTTCTATGTAAAATGTGATTATGATGTACTGTCTTCCTGAACCTTTTAGTCACTATCGGTAACAACTGTTTTCTCTAACTTAATATCCAAAAACTATATTGCTGTGTATGACTCCTGTTTAGTAAAACATAGAAAATTAGTAGTATGGTGTAAATAAGTAAAAAAATCCTGGTTAAACTCACCTAAGGGGCCTCTCCAAATGAGAAAGACATAATCAACAAACCTTAAAAAAGCATATATAAGGTGCAGAAATACTACTTAGGACATGCGTGATTTTCCATAGCTTTGAACTGTGTGTAATTAGTAGTGGTTAGAATGTACTAGGGGGTTGATTTTTAAGTTCTGACAATCTAGTTGGAGTAGAGAGATTCTACAGAACAATTATTAGCTTTTGTGACTTGTAATAGAAGTTTATCAGAAGATCTTGAGTGTCTTTTATTAGACTGCGGTTGTAATACATTATGGAGTGCTGGACACTTGTCAGGTTGGTATACTATGCCATGGGCCATTGTAAGTTGGGTGAATGTAAGGAGGTTGGGTAATTCAAGCAAGTTTAGTTGACATAGGGCAGTACAGTGATGAGATCTATATGAGGAGTTGGTAGCAAATCTTGCAATGTTACTGTAGCAGTTTTGTAAGGTCTGATTTCTTCAGTTTGGTGAAGACAGGAGAGGTGTAAAGAACAGTAGAGAGTAGGTGACTCCTGGCAATGGATTGTGGTGTGGACATGGTGAGGTTTAACTCTGTAGAGACAGACTAGTTTTATATGAACTTTTTTTTATGGTTACGGACAAATGTTTATCAAATTTTATGTTGTTATCAATTGCAGCTCCAAGTAGCTTAGTGTGTGAAACAGGTTCTATCTTGGTATGGAATGAATGTATTAGAAATGGGGACAGGGGGTCTGAGGTTTTGTTACTTGAAATTATCATTAATTTAGTTTTATTGGAATTAAGAATTAACTGACAGCCTGACAGCCAAGATTCTACTGCTGAGAAGGAAAACTGGGTTAGTTTTGCTGGTGAGGTAGTGAGGGAGCTGCGCAGAAAAGTGTGGACTCATCTGAATACTGTATGATTGTAGCGAGGTGTTTAGCAATAATGGTGAAGATGCTAAATAGGAGTGGCCTAGGATTGAACCCTGTGAAACACCTAATGTAACAAGTAGCAACAAGGAGAACTCTCATTGCCATTTTACAGCTTGCTGCCGGTCAGATAAAGTGTTCATGGAGAAATTTTTGATGGGAGATGGTATCAAATGCTTTGGACATCTAGAAATATTGAGGAGACTAGTTGACCATTATTTCTGAGTTGGTTAATTAGTATTTGTGAAGCTAAAGAGGGCTGTAGTGGTACTATGGGGGGGGGTCGGTAGCCATGTTGGAAGTTTGTTAGAAGGTTATTGGAAATCAAATAATTCATGAGTTGGGAATAGGCACATTTTTGTAGGATGTTTGGGTTGGCGAGATAAAATTGCAATTGGCCTGAAGTTAGAGGCTGAAAAGGACCCCACCTTTATGTAGTGGTATGATATGGGATATTTTCCAGATTTTGGGAGCATGTTGTTCTATTATGGAGGGATTATTTAGAGCAGAGACTGGATAGGAGACTGTGTCTGCAGCTAACTTAAAGCATTCTGAGAGTAGATTGTCAGCAGTGGGGGAGATGGATTTGATTTTGTTGAGCATTTTTTATAAAGCTGGTTAGTACAGGGTTTAAGTAGAAGGGGCTGGTTGTTTTCTGTGGTACTTTGGGAATTTTTAGGGTAGTAGTACTGTTATTTTTAGTTAGAGTTAATATGGAGTTTGTAATGTAAGTATTGAATTGGGTGGCTATACTGTCCATGGTATTTGTAGTGGTAGGTGTTGGGGTTGAGGATTGACCTGGTTGTAGTAGTTGTTTTATGGTAGCCCAGAATTTTTTGGGGATTGTTTTGGTGTTTTTGTTGGGCTGTAATGTAATATGATTTTTTTGTCATTTTTTAATTTTTTAGCTTCATTTCTTACTTGACAGTAATAATCTATGGTGGGTTGTTTTTTAGTGTACTGATATTTTGCCCAAGCTTCATCCCTGGATTTAAGTAATTGCTTGGTTTCTTTTGCTAACCAGGGGTCATAGTTTGTCTTCACTTTAATAGTTCTAGGAGGAGCTTGGCTGTTCAGCATATCTAGGAATGTATTATTGAAGTATGATACAGCAGTCTCCAATGGGAGTGATGTTAGTCAGTCCAGTCACATTTCTGTAGAGTTGATATAAATCTCTGAGGTTAGAAGATATTTTTTGTTGCATGTTAGTCTGTATGTAGTGTTTTTGGGGGAGTTTAGATATTGCCTGAGCATGCAGGTGAGAAAGTGGTCACTAATGCTATCTGGAAGACAGCCTACCTGGTAGGCTAGTGGTGGTTTATTAGTTAAAATCCAGTCTAGTATTGACTATTAGTTTTTTTTTTTGGTCAACTGTAGTTGGGGATTGTATCAACTTGGTGAATCCATATAAGTTAATGAAATTTGTGGGATTATCTGAGGTGCAAGTTAGCCAGTCTGTATTAAAGTTACCCATTATTATGGTTTCCTGAGGAAATGTTAGGGATAACCAGAAGAGGAAATCTTCAATTATGGTGGGATTATTTCCTGGAGGGGTGTAGATTGCTGTTATAGATGTGCATTTATTGGGGTTTATTTCAAGTCAAGTAACTAGTAGCTCAGCATTATTGAATTTTTTTTTGGGGGGTGGGTTCATTCCTAGTTGATTAAGTCTGAGTGTGTTTTTACAGATTATAGCTATACCTACACCATGTTTATTTATTCTGTCCAGTTTGTGAATGTTGTAGACTTGGCACAGAATTTCACTGTCTGTTATCTCAGGCTTTAACCAGGTTTCAGTTAGGACTGCTATATCTGGGAAGTACTGTGAGAGAAACCTGAAATTTATATATTTTATTAGCTAGGCTTCTGAGATTCATATTTATAAGTAGAAGGTCTGATTTATGATGGGTTTGGTTGGTAGTAGTGTTGACATAATAAGTGGTTGGTGTGGTTGGTCCTTGTTGATTACATTTTGGGCCTGGGTCTGGGTGGATATCATCGCTTAGTTTGAAGTTTGTTCCTAATAGTATTAATTAGTTTGAGTGTTTGAGAATCGGTTTAGTATATTTGTGGAGCAGCTAGGCTGTAGTACTCTCAAGTATATATCTATATGTAAAAAAATGTTTCTTTGGTGGAGTTAAAGAGACTTGGTGCTATATTGAAGTGTATGACTTTAGTATGGAGTAGTAAGTGAGTTGTGATGGTAGGTGAGTGGTACTGTATGCAGGAGATGTTGACAGGATGTTACGGTAGTGGGTGTGAAGAGGAAAATTAGTAGAGAAGGGTGAAAGAGCAACATAGTGGAAATAGAGATGGTAACAGCTGTAAGCAGTTTAGGTTTGGTGGTGAGGTGAGGTACTAGTTGGTTATCAATTAGAGAGACAAGTTCAGTTTGAAATGAGGATAGATTAGATAGTTTCAGACTGGCTATCGTGAGATGGGGTGGGGGTAGTTGGAGTAGTTAATGATGAGGAAGGATAAGTGGAGAGCGGATAATGCTAAGGGTGTTAGTGAGTAGGGTATGGGTTTTGGGTCTGTATCATATGTTTGAAATGTTATAATTTCGAAAATTAAACTATCGAATTTAAATGTTCAAAGTTATAAAACTTCAAACATATGTAAAAAAAAAAAACCCAAGCCCAAAAGTAACGGCTGTAGGCAGGGGGTAGCCCCCCTGCAACCCCACAACCCCCGCTCTTTAAATATACTAACTCTGAGACCGCACTACAGTGCTGTAAGGGAAATCTTCCCTTTACCGCACTATAGTGCAGTCTCAGAGTTGGTATATATGTTCGATGTTTCAAATTTCGAACATATAATATAGACCCATGGGTTTCTTTGAGTTTAGGGTATTGATTGGATAAGTAATTAAGGGTGGAAGTAGTTAGGTCAGAAATACATGTACTAATAATGAGAGTAGGTAGGAAATGGGGATAGGGTAGAGGAGTGAAGTGAGCCTGAGCGGGGCGAGGGCAAACAGAGCTGGTAGAGTCAGGTCACCAGGAACACTGCTGAAACAATCAGCAGCTCTCAGGTGTGTGGCACAGGATCAAAATGTTCGATTTTAGATACTGTAGAGCTCATAGTGAAATGTGTTTGATTATTTATCTGTGTTAATGTCCATGAGCATATATTATCTTAAACAAGAGTTATCTGAATCAACTCTAAGTGAATACCTGATTGTTCTGGGAAAGGTCAGTTAGGTATAGCAGTTTTTAGGTGCGGGGAGGCCTAAGCAACAGGCCCTTGTGTTTTTTGGTACAAAGGAAATAAGACAAGCGCAGTGAAGAGTGGAGGAGGGGGAACCATAATGAGTCATTCCAGCTAGTGTGCATGCCACTCTACAGTGTAGATTTAATAAAATAAAGCCAAACACCTATTTGCAGAGATACAAGGAACATACTTGTTGTCCGGAAAGCCCTTTTTAATGATAGGTTACCTTATAGTTGGTAGGGTTTTTGGTTAGTTTCCATGTGTAAGACAGGTGAAAGGGGCACTCGTATGCAGCAAAAAGCCAAAGTGACTAATAACATTAAGAAAGAATAGGTAAGAGAGAGAAGTAGAAGAGGTATCTAAGACTGTAAAGAGAAAATATCTTTAAACATCATGTAAAGCAGAATATTACTTTAGTACTGTATAATAAACAATCAACCATTCAAGAGGTTAGAGTTTAGTAAAAGTAAGACCAGTGGGTAATTAAGGAAACACAGTTTTACTATAACACTGTCTCACATTAGCAAAAGAATAACCAAGAAAAGAGCTACAAAGGTAGGCAGTGCAGAGAGCAGTAGATGCTAGAGTTCAGTGTTGCAGCTCTGTATTAACTCAGTTTAACGAGCAGTATTAGCACAACATGGTTCATTAATCAAAAAGTAGATGTTTTAGTTCAAGTCTATTATTACATACATATACATCTAATTCAGAGACATAGTGTTGCATTAACTGTGTTCAACAAGCACTTTCAGCTCCACATGCTTTCATAACTCAGAAATATAGTTTGCTAAAGTATGTAGCTGTTATTCCTTTCATTAAGAATCCAGTCAGAAGGACTGGTGCATATTAAATATAATTCAACAAGTAATTTACGTAGCTGGCGCCTACGGATTGTTTTGAGACACCGTTATCCTGCTTCTGTCACAACCTACGTGATCCCTGCCTCCGACTCCCACTCTCTATGTAACTTCCTCCTTCTGTGTCATTAATCTGTGTCCTCAGTAGTTGAGCAATGCCTGACACAAAGCAACACATGCACCTTATGGGAAATGGAAGTACAGAGCTCTCGGTTAAATCCTGTGAGTTTTTGCCTTCATCCACATTACTCTGGTGCCCTTCACACTACTGTGCTTAGCCTTGCTATGTACAGTTAGGCTAATCTTCTTTTAAAAAGTTTGAAGAGCTGCATGTAAACCATATATACTGTTCTGATTTCAAATAGTGTTAGGAATCATTCTGCACTGTATCATTTAGTATGCTTCCAGTTTAATTTCTCCAGGTCTTTTGGGTTTCATATACCATGTCCCCAGCTTTTAGAGCAATGGTACACTTTGGGAGCCCATTCCCAAGTCAAACTGTATTGAACTTCATGAAATTAGTATTGTTTCAGTATTTGGAGTTAGCCAAAGGTGCTCTTCACAGCACCCACAGTGTGCCCAGAACTACTCCTTCTGCAATGCATGCAGAGTTACATATATCAGTAGCATATTTAAATATGACTAAATTCTATTTTATAAGACCCATTGCTCCTACTACTATTGGAACTGTCTGGGTATTCTCATTTCTGCTTGCAAATCCTGGTATTTTATAACTTTCTGTTTGTACATAGGAAACTGTAATCACTGGGTGTAGCAATTTCAATGATCAGTGCTTCTTTTGTCTTCTTTTCATGGACTACTACATCTGTTTTTTAAATATTTATTTTTCGAATTGTAGGTAATGGGTGATCACATGTGATATAAACTTCATCATTCTCTATTATGGTTTGTGGCTCATGTTTCCAAAGATTCTTCACTACTTCAATATTGCAATGCTTACACACTTCCCAGAGCAAAATCTTGCCACATTATTATTCCTTTCAGTATACAGACCCTCTGCTATTAGAGTATTACACCTGTTTCCAGTTCCATTTTACTTTGTAAACCAACTAGCATTGCCACCTATCTGTTTTTTCTGGACAATCCAGAAATCAAACTGATTGTCCAGTAGTCCATAAAACACTATACAAACTCCAGTATTCTGTTTGAAAAAAAAAAAACTATAGGAGTCTGAAATCTGTAGACTTACTATGCTTTTTTACAGAAAGCATAGTTAATCACCTGAAAAAAAGCATTGCAAATGGAAAAGATGGAGTTTCCCCAAACTTGATGTGATGACAATGCCACAAAATGGGTAGAAAATGGGCAGAGAGAGGATAGGAGAAGGGCAGGATTATGAGAGACATGAAGGATGTGCCCTTGTTCCAATTTTAGACACAATGGAATGTGACAACCCCAAAACCAGTGTGTACATAGCCCACTATCCTGGGCAGCCAATATTAACCTTTCATCTTTTTGTTTAAATTCACCTCTCCTTAACTATTTCTGTGTCAAATCTTGACTGACATGAGTTTTTTTCACTATATTTGGATCTGATGAGGTCAGCAGATATGTATGCAGTCCTATGACTGCAGATTTGTACATGTAATCAATTTTGAGGTGGCCCATACCTTCTTCAGAACATGGAATATATAATTGTGGTATACACTGTTTTTTATATATTTGATAAAGGTGAAGCATTTTTCTTGTTATCCTGCCAGTCAATCACCCCAAAACTGTAAGTTAGAACAGGAAGAGAAAATTGGTTTATATATTAGACTTTGTTCCTAGATGCAGTGCTTTTTTCAGTATTAATTTTAGGTTTCTGAAGTATTCTTTACTGAGTTTTGTTCACATTTGTTTCATATTTTATTGTCAATCCTTCATCAGTTCTCAAATATTTATACACTCCCTTCTGCTCAAGTTCCTTTATACCACATTTCTGGTCCAGACTGATATTTTCTTTGAGCTGCAGTTTTCCTGCATTGAATGTTACTTTAGCACAGTTATTAAGGCTAAATGACATTCTTATATCATCTAAGAAAGTTTAACCACTTCCAGTTGTGCTTTCAGCTCCTTATCCGAAGAACTATACAGTTTTATATTATCCACTAAACGAAGATGAGAAGTCTTTATACTTGGTTATTTTCTGGGAGCAAAATTGTAATCATGACCTAATCTGTTAAGTAAACAATTTAATGGGATAAAGCCAAGACAAAACAGTGACAGTAATAGTCACCCTGGAATATTCCCCTTTAAATTTTTATCCCTGGGATAAAAACTTGTCCTTTACCATGGCTTAGCTGCAAAGTGGTTTGCCACTATTTCATGGTCACTGTAATGTAATTGATCAATTGTTGTGTGTATTTTATACATCTGCAAGGACTCCTTTATACATGAATGTGGGATGCTGTCAAATGTTTTATTTGCAATCTATTCATGCCATACTTAGATTCCTCCCCTTTTTACAATTCTCCATTATGACTTTATTTAACAACAAATTATCCTTTGCTCCATATGACTTGCTTTAGTTATCCTTTTGTTCTACTACCATGATTGAGTTTTCTTCCAAATGACTCTAAACTCTGTCAGCATCAATTCCAGTATATAGTTTACATATGATCGGAATGCAAGTTCTTTGTCTATAGTTTTTAGGATAGATTGTAGGCTCTCTCTTAAGGAGGAGTATCATTTTTTTCCTGTTGTTAACCAGGCTACTGTCTGTTTGGGGTGTGCTTATAAGTAGTTCATACTCAGGGCTAAACCATCATGTAAAGATGTTGATACTTTTAACTAGAAGTTAGGTACTGCATCTGGGCCTGGTGTCTTCCATTTAGGAGCTTTTCTTAATTTTGCTTCATTTTCTCTGGCTGTTGCTTTATCCCATTTCATATCCTGTACATTTGAACTTCTGACTCTTTTATTCCTTCTAGCCATTCATATCTTTATTATGTTTCACAGGGTCTTTAGAGGTATTTCTCCAAAATGTGTATATTTCTTCTTTGTTTGGTGGTGCTTCTTTTACTTTTGCTTTGGTTGCTAATTCTCTATAAACCTTTTTTTGTGTCATCAACAAATTGCTTATTTTGTACTTTTCCTTTATATTTATCCGCACATCTTCTAAGTTTATCTGCCTGTGCTGATATCCATAGTTTATTATTTGCAATAATATATAATATACCCTGGTCTGTTTTAAAACTGCAGATTGTTTGTATCATTTATATCATTCTAAGCATTTTTGTTGATCTGTTCCCTCTTCTATACTCTTCTAACAGTGAAACTTCTCTTAATTGCTTTAAAGTTTTCTTTCCTTCCTTTCCTTTATTATCCTTTATTTTTATGGTAAGCCATTAACTGTTATTAATTTAGCTACATAGTAATATATTCTAATCACTTCTGTTATGTCATATGCATTTCCGTTAATAGTCTTGATTATTGTGTTTATCTGTTTTATCAAAATTCTAACATTTAGGGTCTTACTGACTTTGTATATTCTATTTCTTTTATTGATCTTAATATGTCTGTCCATATCTATTAAATCAAGCAGTTCTTCTCTTAGATCATTTTCTTCTTAACTGAGGATGCATTCTTTGTTCTACATTTCCTACAGGCATTCTACAGAAAGTTTCAGAACATCTTCCTGTGTCATGTGCTCTTCAGCTGCATCCTATGTTTCTCTTTCACCTGGGAACACACTGGCCTGTAACTCTGCAGCACTGAGTGTATCAGAGTTGCCTCCATTTCCGTTCCTTCCTTTGCTGTGTAGCTCCAACTGAACTTTTGCACTGGTTTCCTACTGAAGGCTCCAGAGTATCTTCATGTCACAACTGATCAGATGCTTTCTGTTCTACCTGTTTCTCCTTAATTTAGGGACTCAGTGTTCCATCATGCTGTAATGTTACTAGACTTAGATTTTCTACACTAAATCCTTTATTTTTCCAGTAATCTATAACCTCAGTTTATATCTCTTTAACTTTTACATTGCTAATCCTCTTTTCTACTTTCCACTTTTGTTTTCATCTATCTATCTATCTATCTATCTATCTATCTATCTATCTATCTGTTTATTTTGTGTTGTAAAATTTTCCATATCTAGATGCCTTTCCCTGTATTTCTCTTCAAATATCTTTGAAGGTGCTTTTTTGTATTGATTAGTTTGACCTTCTCCTTTACATAAAATATGTACCGTAACAGATTTCTCTTTCTTCCCCATGTCCTTGTTTCTTTTTTATATCTTTCAAATATCTCTGCATTTTGTTGTTTATATTTTTGCACTTCCTCAATTGCTTCTTTTGCCAAACAGCCCAAGGTTTCTTTGTTTGTATAATGTTTTAATGAATCTGTATTATTACTACAATTTTTCTTGTGCAATTATTTTTATTTCCTCTAAATTCCATTTTAATCGTTTTGAATATCTTCCATCAAAAAATTCTAGTCTTATTGTATAAATGTGACAATACATAATTTCTTTCTTATCCTCAATAGTCCTCACTATCATTTGTATGGCTATTTTTACTTCCTTCTACAACAGGAGGACAATCCTTCCTTAGAATCTGACCTAGCTCCATTGTGGGAATATTTCCTTGTGTTGAGGATTCTACACGGTCATTGTTCCATTGGCCTACAAGGATTGGGCACTTTTTCATCCTGGACTTATGCACCCAGCTGTCCTTTTTTTATTTTTTAACATTCTTCTATCCATGATATATGCTATATAAATTACAGTCTATATATCAGTGTCATCTTGGTGAGATTTTGTGAAATCAGGGTACACCTTATGAACTTGAGGATAACTGCACTTCCAGCAATACTACTCTCCTTTGCTTGTTGATTTTATTATCTATCCATCTGGACCCATTCTGACTGTCATGTGCACCTCATGTAACGTTAAAATTGTCATTATTGTGATGAAACCGGATGCCAACATTCTCTCCTGTCTCATTGTTTTGTGAATGTCCCTTCAAACCAGTAAAATGTATGTCTCAATCACTGCTATGCTTTCTGACCTCCACTTGCTCCCTGTTGGAAACACTAGACTGTACATTGGTCCCTAAATGATAACATCCTGCTAAACTCTGATAGTGGCCTCATTACAGGTTCCCTGTTTATAGACCTGACTAAGACAGTTGACCTCATTGACCAGTATCTTCTCCAAAACATGTTATTTTAAATTGGTGTCAGTATATATGCTGCTCCCTGGTTTCACAAATTCCTCACTGACAAACACTTCAGAGTTAAAATAGGATCCTCCCATTCAGAACCTGCACTTATTACCAGTGGTATACCATAGAGAGCCATTCTCTGCCCTACTCTTTTCTCCATATTAATTAATCTCCCCGACTCTCTCATATCGTCTATGATGATGACACGATAATTTACTGATCAGATCACTCTCACAGCAACGTTCAATGCCAACTCCAGTCAGACTTACACAAGCTCCGCCATTGGCTCATGAGCCATAAACTACTTCTTAACCCCACCACATCCAACACTAGGTTCACCATGCACCTACCTCCTTAACTATCTTTGGCCTACAGAACCATTCCATATAGACAACCTCCCCCTTCAAATACCTAGGACTATGGGTTGATCAGTCACTAAACTTCCATTTCAGCATAGGCAAAGTGAGAGATAAAATAAACTCCCTCCTCTTCTGGGCCAAAAATTTGCCCCCTGTTTTATCCCAACTAGCCAGGGAAGCCATTGGCAAAGGATTTCATCTTTCTCAAATTTTTGCTTTCATCTCTATGAAAAACGTCACACTCCACATTATCCCTTAACTGCATCTGACAAAGCCTTACAAATTCACATCTCTGTGAGCATCATGGTATCACTCAAGAAAAAGCCAAATGGCTACTCTACATAAAAAACAAAGCTCTAACATTCTTTTAGGATCTTATCTCTACAAACTACTCCAGCTCCACATATTTAATCTGTTTGTAACTAGACTTCATGAAAAATCTGCTCATATAGCCCGAGACACTACTCTGAAGCCACCCTAGCTTTCATTACTCTTAGAAACAAAATTCACAGCACTGTATATGCTTTTTCCTCTCAGGCACTTATTCTTTGGCAACGTTAAGGAAATCAACACTTATTACAAATTAAGAATGTACCCAAAAAGAACTTATTCATTCATGTCAAATGCTCCTGTTTAAACTGAAGACATGCCACCTAACCTGTATCCTTTATGAGCCTCTTCACCTCTCTCAAGATTCATTGAAGATTGATTGATTTTAGAAATGAAGACAAGAAAAGTATACTATAATAACATTCAGAATAATAGTAAACACAACCCTAAAAATTCTGGACAACCATTAAAGAAATTTTGCATCCCAGCCATAAATCTAACCCTGACCCCTCTCCCAATAACTCATCAGTCAAAACTGCAATACAGATCTGCGCTTATTTCATAGATAGTATCTTATTTCTTAGATAGTATAGCATCTCTAGCAAGGAATCCACAACATTTAATCCTAAACCTATCCAGCAGACATGCCACAACATCCACTTTCACCTTCAAATGTGTGCCCATATCTTATATAAAACAACTCTTAAACAATCCTTTGAATACCTTAAAATAGCAGGCAATAGCATTGCCTAACCTGTCTCAATCATTACAAATAGGTCATTCCAGGAATCTCACATCCCCTCGCTCTGGAAAAAGTCATACATTAGCCCTCTACACAAAGGAGGAAATTCAACAGACATTACTAACTTTACTTATAGCACTCTTATCCCTCCTTTCCAAAATACTTGAAAAATATACTTAAAAGCAATTGCTAAACTATCTCCTGGAGGAAGAACTCCCATCCCCCACACACAATGACTGTCAGCCTTCTCATATACTAACACTGCATTTCTGATCTACATAGATACTGTCAATAAAGCAAAAGATAATGGCAAACTAGTCTACTCCTTATATCTAGACTTGACTAAAGCCTTCAACACAGTTTGTCACAGCAAACATCTACTTCAAATGTTCCCATTATACCTCTCTCTGCCTACCTGTCTATGGTTCAAAAGCTACCTATCCAATAGGTATCAGTCAGTAAAATGGCACTCACCCTCTCTCCATACCTCTGAGGCACTATCATTCTACTACAAGTTTCTATCCTTGGTCTCCTCCTCGTTAACATTCTCACCAACAACCTCCACACATCCACACAACAAGCCTCCCTAATACAGTAGGGAGATGACTTGACACTCATTTGTATACCTGTCAACACGGCACACCTCAAAACAGGAAACTTTAACAGAAACTGAAACATGAATTTGTTACTCAAAACTCATGCTCATCCCTAACAAAAAAAAAAAAAAATGAAAAAACTACCACTTTTCCCCCAACTTCCTCACCCCTGTAAAAAAATAAAATAAAAAAAAACTCCTTATAGCACATTTTTACAGATGACAGTAGAAGTTAATCTTAAATTCAACCTGCATATACAAAATCACATAAGAAAAACTCATAAAAAATTAGGGATGTTTTACAGAGCCAAAAAATTTTTCTCAATGATGTAATTAAAGATACATTTGCCACTACTTATATCCTCCCCACGGGTTCCCTATTTAATTTTGAAATACTGTAATCACGAATTTCAGCATTTTGAAATTATAATAGCGAAGTCTTGAAATCCCGGAACACCAGAAGTGCGAATTTCAAAATCCCGAATTACAGAGATTTTGAATTAGTGCTTCTGGTGTTGTGGTGTGTGAATGATAAGATGTGAGCTTGGGTATGTATGCATGTGTATGTATGTTGGTTAAGGGCTTTATTGTATGCCAGTGTGTGTTTTGACTGTGATGTGTGTGTTCGAGGGTGTGTACAATGTGTGGGAGTGAGTTACCTGTGTGTGTCTGACTGTGCGATCTCAGAGTTAGTATAAATAAGTAGGGGGTGTAGGGGGTGCAGCCCCCCACATGGGGGTGCAGGGGGCTTGCCCCTCTGCTTATCTGTACTGTAGGATATTATGTTTGAGTTGGGAGGAAAGCTGTATGTATGTGTTTGTGTGTTCTGTATCTGTAGTGTACCGTTGGGATTTTGAATTTCGCGGTTTTAGGGTTTCGGTGTTTTGTGTGTTCAGCTATGTAATTTTGAAATACTGAAATTTGGGATTTCAGTATTTCAAAATTACATAGTGAATCCCCTCCCCACAATTCTTTATTGTGCTCCCATCCTTACTAACCTTCAGGCATTATAAATATCAAAACTTGAGCAATACTATAACAACGTTGCTAAATTTACAGAAAATACTGCTTTCAAAATCCACCAGTATATGGCACTAAAACATCTGAATTGGTTAGAACTACCTCATCAACTAACATATATACATCTTCTTACCACTTATAAAGTTATCAAGAATCAGCTTTTCCAGCAATAAATAACATTTTACACAGCTATATTCCCAGTTGCTCATTTCAATCCATTGACCAGAAACCCCTGCCTGTCCACAAACCTATTAAATCTGCTGGGCATTGTCTGTACTCATACTATGTTGTTAAGGCCTGCAACTCCTTATTTCTATCCATCAGGTCAATACTCTCCATCCTGTCCTTCAGAACCATTCTGAAAGACTTCATAGCCTAAAGCTGGATCTGTTCTTGCTCAACACCAGGATCAACTATATCTATAAATGTGGACATATACCTATTCATACCTTATATCTCCTTACTCTCCCTTCTTCATTCACTTCCTTACGTCTATCAATTTCTCTGCCCGGGCTTTCTCTCTAATTATATCATAATCATGTTTTTCTCTCACTTAGCATTGTAATTCCTGTATTATACTAACTTATCTTTAATTTCTCTATACATTGGCTAAAATTTTTCCAACTATTAGATCATTGTTATAGAACTGATATCTATACGTAACTACTTTTTTCATATTATGTCTTTTTGGGATAAGTATTTTAACTGCATTTGCTTTTTTGTATTATTTTAAAGTCTGTAAAATTATTATTCCTAAAATGTTTTGTAATACTTTGAAGCTTTTCTCCGCGGGCCCCCTGTGAAAATGGGTTCCCACCCAGTAGGACTTTCCCGATAATCAAATGTCAGTAAATAAACAATATCATAAATAATGCATATATTGTATATTACACTCTACTTGATTGCACATTGCACTGTGCTTTTTCACTAGATTTATATACACAGTTTTTTTTTTCTATGCAATTAGTCTGAACTTCTCTGTCATTGCTTACATTTATATATTTTTTGTTTGTGAAATGTTTTGTATTTTATCCAGGCTGAGCCTGAAATTGGTGAATATTGAATACTGCATTACCCTAGTTAAGAAAAATAAATAAATAAACAAATAAATAAATAGTATGACAGATTACTTATCATGAAAGTCATAGCAGTAACACATCCCAAAGATGCTAAAAATGCCCCAGTAAAATATAGCATTCTTTATGTGTCTCTATTCCTGTCTCCATGTCTTTATCTGTTCTCACTTCTGCATCATCACTTTTTACTGTTTCATATTTATTAGGCTACTGAATGTAATGGGATTTTACAAATGGCATGAGTGCAATGAAGAGAAATACATACATTGTCCTTTGCTTCAGTCTGTTGTCAGATTTGAACTTTGTGAAGTAAGAGTTCCTACATGGTGTGGTTAGATAATATCGAGGGGTTACCGTCCAGGTTCAGAACATTGTTCTTTTCATTTTCAAGGGGACAAACCATTGGACTTCGAGCTTTCCGCTTCAGAATTTGTGAGCATTTCTGTTTGCACTGGTCTTAAATGAAAATTGTGAATTTTGTGCTTGATTGGTCCATGGGTGGACCAATTCATATATTTATCTGTGTACTGTGTTAATCTGTTTTGGTTAGATAATACTCAGATCTGTAGATTTGTTTTGTAATACTATCAAGGTTCAAATCCTGATTTATGACAAAGTGTTCTACAATGTATTGTATGACTCCTTTGTATGTACGTGTTGGCAACACATTTTCTTAACACACCATTATCCTGATGCTGTATTACTGTGCTTTCTCCCTTTTGGGAACACAGCCTTGTACAAATCTCTCCTAAATAATTAGGATGATAAACCAAACAATAGCACAACCCAAATGTGTGCAGAAATGAAACATAAACTAATCTCTTGGTATGTCTTTATATGTATATTCCCATGCCTTTTGTGTCATTAAATAAACCTCATTGATTCAAAACTGTTTCCATAAGCCATGTTTCTACCAGCAATAACATGCTTGATTCTTCATTTGTTTCATAATATACCTATGTCATAGATATAAGGGTTAAAGAACTGCAACTGTCATGACAAAATTGTAAATCATGACACCCTTGATTCATGACCATAACACATATCTGTTCTGTATTCCATCAGATTCAGACACAGCTATATGTGCATACTGCTTACCTGTGTAAAGGTTGATAATGAGCACCACACATTGCTGCTAATTCCCATTCTAATTTCAACACCTCAAAATGTGTTTACGCGTGTGATAATACTTTGCAGCACATATCAGCTTGCCAGCAGTGCACTTCAGGGAGAGAGTTAAAAAAATGACAACAAAGAATTATGTGTATAGGTTATACAACTTCTGCAAGTATGAATGGAATTTTCAAAACAAGGTATTTGGATTTCAGAATTATATTGACTTAATTAGTTAAGTCTGATGTTGCATGTCTGCACTTCAACAGTTACCCTTGCAATTTTTTTATAATGATGTGTATTCTTTTCATGCATTACTGCTATTCAGAAGTGCATTTTCATATTTAGGAAGTATATGTTTGTATTGTCAAGACACTGACAGTGACACAATAAATGTTTATTATTTGCATGCAGTTACGATGGTATGAACTGTCATGAATGTTTGCTTGACAATCCACTATTTTGTAATAGTGATTGTCATTAACACCCTATAATATAAAACAAGTATATGTAACTGTCAGTAACACAACTCACATGACTGACAGTATATACATATTAGCAGAGAAGTATATGTAATTACATAGTGCAAACACAGTGTTGTTATGTTGGCTTGTCCAGACTCATGTATTTGTCCCAAAGCATGTGATGCACAGTAGCTGATGTTTCAAACAGTGAAGTTTTAATACTTACAAATGTGCACTTTTCTGAACATTAAAGTCACTCTTTTCCTGTGGTGCTTGCAATTCATATTGTGCTTTTTAGATTGTGTAACTAGTTAGGGAAGTAGCTTGAATCTGATGGTGGTGAACTTGTGTGTGTGTGTGGGGGGGGGTGCTAGTGTTGGGCAAGTAAAGCCTCAGCAACATATTTGCTGTGTTCATTCCCACTTAAGGGAAAAGTTTAACTTTGGACAAAGCCCCATCTGCCATTTATCCTACCTTTACCATAATAATCTTCTCTGCAACACACTGATGAGGTCATCCTGCCAAAAGTGAACTCTTTCCTCCTTAGAGACTTCTCTTTTGGTGCTTGTGGTTTGTGCTGTGTACTGTAGATGGTGTAACTAGTTAACTGGGTGCTTCATATCTAACACTGGTGATGTGTGTGTGTGGTTCTAGTTTTAGGTAAGTAAAGCCTTAGAAGAGATGTGCTATATCCACTTCCACTCAGGAACAAAAATTAACTTTGGACACAGCTCCCTCTGTATTTTCAACTTAAATTTAACACAAACACCTTCTTTGCAATGCATTGGTGAGGTCATCTTCTCATATATATAGTCTTTCATTGTAAAAGTCAAAATTCTCCTGTGGCACCTGTGGTTAATAGCATAGCAGTAATACCATATCCTGTAGATTCTGTAACTAGATAGGTAGGGGTACAATACAGCATTGCTTAAATAGTGTGAATGTGTATACTATCATGTATACTTAGCTGTGTGATAACATCCCTTATATAAACTTCCACTTACAAGATGTATTTTCAATGGCAGGGGGACACCCTATAAATTTCTATTGCCACCAGGCAATATCCACTTTTTGGAAAACAATGGTTAACTCATGGTTTCAAAAATTGACTACATCACAGCTGCAGCATGAGTTATCCTGAGGCACTAGCTGTTGATATTGTGCTCTCTAGACTGTGTATCTAACTAGGTTGGTTGTTTGAATTCAACCATGACTGAGAAGTATGACAGTGTTTTTCTATCATGCTGTGTAGAGAAGGCATATGGGATATGTATATGTAGCTATGTATTGTTACTGTGTCTTCAACACTGCCTTCATTTTTAGAAGAACATCACAGTATTAAACAGTGGTGATGTTATCCATTGAAATGTGTAAACAAAATGACAAGAGCTGCCCTCACAATCACAAAACGGCTTGTTGGCTGTTGGTGAAGCACCCTCCAAGAGGAAAAAATGCTGAGAGGAGAAGAAGGGAGCCACTTTTGAGATTTTAAGTATTTTTTCTCTGTTTATTTGCTAAGTTTTTCTGCATAGCTGCCTAGCTTGAGCATTTGCTGGCTTATTAAACTTGATTTCTATATTAGTAGTTGTATTTAAAGCACAACCAAAAGCTATTTGCTGAATTTCCTGTTTGCACTTAATTTTAAATCGTTTTTTTTCTTAAAACTTGCATATTTTCTGTCCTTGACCTAGCACTCTTGTGTGGGGTCATTTACTGCACTGTTATAACTTGATATTACTTGTGAACCTCTGCTATCTCTGAAAAAAAAAACAAAAAAAAAATCTTGCTTTTTTCCCACTTTTCTGAGAGTTAAAAAAGTTCAGTTACAGGCTTGCTGTTCCTGAACTATTTGAAAGTTTCTGTGAGGCCATTTTTGCTTGGGCTAAAGGAAAGTCTCTCTGTTGATCAGTGGCAGTGAATAACATTGAGCAGCTTCCCTGCCCCCCGTAGAGGTGGTTACTGACTTGAAACTGTAGTTTTATTGGCCACTAGGGGTCATTTCCAAAACTCCTTCATCTTTCTCTCTTAAAACCTAGTTGCCTCATGGTTTGGGCATCTTTTCAGGCTTGTTGGCTGTTGGTGAAGCACCCTCCAAGAGGAAAAAACGCTGAGAGAAGAAGGGAGCCACTTTTGAGATTTTAAGTATTTTTTCTCTGTTTATTTGCTAAGTTTTTCTGCATAGCTGCCTAGCTTGAGCATTTGCTGGCTTGTTAAACTTGATTTCTGTATTAGTAGCTGCATTTAGAGCACAACCAAAAGCTGTTTGCTAAATTTCCTGTTTGCACTTAATTTTAAATAGTTTTTTTCTTAAAACTTGCATATTTTCTGTCCTTGACCTAGCACTCTTGTGTGGGGTCATTTACTGCACTGTTATAACTTGATATTACTTGTGAACCTCTGCTATCTCTGAAAAAATCAAAAACAAAACAAAAAAAATCTTGCTTTTTTCCCACTTTTCTGAGAGTTAAAAAAGTTCAGTTGCAGGCTTGCTGTTCCTGAACTATTTGAAAGTTTGTGTGGCCATTTTTGCTTGGGCTAAAGGAAAGTCTCTCTGTTGATCAGTGGCAGTGAATAACATTGAGCAGCTTCCCTGCCCCCCGTAGAGGTGGTTACTGACTTGAAACTGTAGTTTTATTGGCCACTAAGGGTCATTTCCAAAACTCCTTCATCTTCCTCTCTTAAAACCTAGTTGCCTCATGGTTTGGGCATCTTTTCAGGCTTGTTGGCTGTTGGTGAAGCACCCTCCAAGAGGAAAAAACGCTGAGAGAAGAAGGGAGCCACTTTTGAGATTTTAAGTATTTTTTCTCTGTTTATTTGCTAAGTTTTTCTGCATAGCTGCCTAGCTTGAGCATTTGCTGGCTTGTTAAACTTGATTTCTGTATTAGTAGCTGTATTTAGAGCACAACCAAAAGCTGTTTGCCAAATGTCCTGTTTGCACTTAATTTTAAATCTTTTTTTCTTAAAACTTGCATATTTTCTGTCCTTGCAGGCTTGCTGTTCCTGAACTATTTGAAAGTTTCTGTGAGGCCATTTTTGCTTGGGCTAAAGGAAAGTCTCTCTGTTGATCAGTGGCAGTGAATAACATTGAGCAGCTTCCCTGCCCCCCGTAGAGGTGGTTACTGACTTGAAACTGTAGTTTTATTGTCCATTTTGGGTCTATTCCTGCTTCTTTCCAGACCCTGCTATCAAGCACGCTTTAACATGCTTTAGCGTGATTTAGTGCGGAGTTGCCACTAGAGCAGCATCGGGCAGCGCCGGTTAAACAAGGTTAAACTCTTTCTGGCTCCAGAAAGTCTGTTCTTCAATTTTTCCCTTAGAACTGCTCTGTTAGGAACCTAAACAGTTTACACCTTCACTAAAAAGTGCAGCACTTGTTCCAAATAGCTTTTTCTTCTCAAAAAGCTCAGCACTTGTCTTATAAGCATATCCATTGTCTTATAAGCATTCTCTTTGCAGGTCAAGCACTCCTATATTATACAAATCTCTCACTAGCAAACCCCCCCAGGAGTGCCCACTTCCCTGCTAAGCCCACTACTTTTCTGTCTCATACCAACTCATAAATCTTTCTAGCATGTCGAAGGGTCAGATGCTGGTGTCCTCTCCTGCCCAGTTGGTGAATCTGGGAATTCTGAGACAATGTTACAATTGCCTCATGTACACGGACAACCCTTTCCTCCTCCCACGTAACACTAACACTTGCGAGAGATGCAGCTATTTAGCCAAACTGGAGGCTGAGCTCTCTCAACTCAGGACTGGCAAGACCAGACAGGAGGAGAAGGCAACTACACACACCACAATACCAGTGTCACATAACTCAACCACACCACTGAATCAAACACATAAACACACTAAGACATACTCGGAGGCTCTGAGTAAAAATTTACCTAAACAGCAGAGGCCTCCAAAGCAGACACCCAAGCAACTGCAAACTCAATACACCACACAAACAACACATAAACAACAAAATCAGTGTGCAAAGCAGTCACTGCCCTTAAGGCCAAATACAACACCAAACATACTTGTCATAGATGACTCCATAGTCAGACACACTGATGTCCCACTCACCAGGCTGAACAAGGAGAAGGTCACAGTAAGCTGCCTATCGGGCGCTAGAATCCGCCACATAACACAAGCACTCAGGTCACTCCACGGCAAGTACAAGTATGACACAGTCATTGTCCATGCTGGTGTGAACGACCTGAGACGTACCTCCCTGGACTACATGAAAAGAGACATAGAGGAGCTCTCTGATTATGTAGCCCAGGCAGGTATGACCCTGACCCTGAGCAGTATCCTTCCTTCACCAAGAACGATGCCAAAAGTATAGTGACAAGATGATCAGCTTTAACAATTGGCTTAATTTCTGGTGTCATTCAAAGGGGATCCAGTGCCTGTCTGCCTGGGATGACATGCTCAACAAGCCACGCTGCTTCGCAAGGGACGGCTTGCACCTGTCACCCCTGGGATTCCGGATATTGGCTCTTGCCACCCCCATAGTGCCTTTTTTAGGCAAGGCTCAAATTCTAAACCTACCACCCTAGAAAACAAAAACGTGAAGAAACTAAGGGTAATGCTGCTCAATGCCAGAAGTCTAAATCTCAAAATGCATGCACTCGAGGCCCTTCTCAGTATGGAGAACATCGATGTCTGTGCTGTGACTGAAACCTGGTTTAAGGCTCCTGAGAGCACCCCGGCACTATCAGGTTTCATCTCATATCATGTGTTCCGGCCCTAAAACCCGGACCACACCACAAAAGGAGGGGGTGTATCCATATTCATCAAGGATACCCACACCTCCAGGTTGGTGGCTACGCACGAAGCATCAGAAACCATCCAGGTGCAATTAACCATAGGCAAAACTGCTCTACAATTTGTAGCATGCTACAGGCCACCCTCTCAAACTCAGGAAACCCACACAGCCTTCCTGAAGACACTGGAGGGTATAAATGTATCACCAAACACCATCATATTGGGTGACTTCAACTACCCGAATATAGACCAGGAACATTACTCAAGCCCAAACTTTCTAGCCCAAAGGTTCCTGGAGTTCATAAATTCAAATGCCATGGAACAACTAGTCACTGTCCCCACAAGAGGAGAAAATATACTAGATCTCATCATCACGAACATGGGGACAAAATGCTCCACACCGGAAGTATATCCCTCATTGGTGAGATCAGATCATAAACTAATCTCACTAGAAATCCACATCCCGCCCCCACCCCAAACAAAAAAGACCACAGTGAAGAGCTTCTCTAAAGCAAACTTCACACTACTCAAGACAGGTGTGGTATCCTTCAAGGCCCCTGAGCCAATGGAAACCACAACCTTAGCTGCAGAAGCCCTTACAAATGCCTTCTATGAACACCGTCAGGACTGCATGGATCAGGCAATCCCAAATAAAACCAAGACTCTTTCCACCAAGGGCAAACATCCAGTCTGGTGGACCCCAGCCATAAACAAACTTTACAATAAGAGGAGAAAGCTATTACATGATAGAGCAAAATCCCAAAAAGGGAAGGCATCTTTGATCAGCACTAGCAAGAAACTACGATCCCTCATAAAATCATCCAAGGCCAACTTTGAGAGGAAAATTGCCATAGATTCAAAAGACAATCATAAGGCCTTCTTCAGCTATGTCAGAAACCTGGGTGGAAACTCCCAGATATGCTCAGAATTAGTCCAAAATGATACAAAAATCACTGAACCCACAGACATTGCCAACATACTGGCAGACAGGTTCAGCAAACTTCACCCCCTCTCCCCAAAAGGAGAGATAACTATCCCAACTGAGAGTAGCCTCCCAGACATCTTAAATGCACAGGTGAAAGCTGCTCTCTCTAAAGCTAAAAACACAGCATCAATGGGACCGGATGGGGTCCCCGGCTGTGTGCTACATGAACTCAATGAAGAACTAAACCCGCACATAAGGCAGCTGTTTAATCTTAGCCTCACCACAGGATATGTGCCCAAGGAGTGGCGTACGGCAACTGTGGTCTCACTCCACAAAGGCGGTGCCTCTACAGACCCTGGTAATTACCGCCCCATAAGCTTAACAAGCCTGGTCTGCAAAGCTATGGAGAGGATCATAATGGAACTCATAAACAAGGACATTGGGGACTTGCAGACCTTGGACCCAACCCAGTTTGGCTTTGTCAAGGGCAGATCTTGCCTTTTGAACTTGGTTGACTTCTTCGAAACAGTCACCAAGGCCATTGATGAGGGAAAGGCAGTCCATACAGCCTACCTTGACCTTGCAAAAGCTTTCGACACAATACCCCACTCGGGTATTATAGAGAAACTTACCAGCTTAAATGTAAACCCATATGTCACAAGATGGGTTGCAAACTGGCTAAAGTACAGAACCCACAGGGCTAGAATTGCTGGAGCCATGTCAGACTCCAAGCCGGTTACAAGTGGTGTCCCACAGGGCTCAGTCCTTGGCCCTCTATTGTTCGGCATCTACTTCTCAGAAGTACAGGCAAACATAGGAGGACTATGGCTGACAAAGTTTGCGGATGACTGCAAACTGGGTGCCATAGTGGATAGTACATCGGACACAGACATCCTTCAGAGGGGTCTCACGGAAACTGATAGCTGGTGCCAGAGCCATGGCCTGAAGTTAAACGCAAAAAAGTGTATTGTCATACCCTTCGGGAAAAACAAGGTAACCCCAAACTACCATATAGGTGGCAACCCACTAAGCACAGAAGAGGTTATCAGGGACCTGGGGACCCAGGTTGACAGTGGCCTCTCGTTTGACGCTCACATTGCTAAAGTGGTTCGAAATACCTTCTACATTGCCCACCTGATCATGAAGGGATTCACATCCAGATCAAGTGAGGTCATTGTTCCCCTGTACTCTTCACTTATCAGACCAATGATCAAGTACAATGCCCCATTTGGGATGTATCTCACCCGACACCTGCAGCAATTGGAGAGACCCCAAAAGTTCCTCACCAAAAGGATAAAGGGACTCCAAAACCTGTCATATGCTGCCAGACTGAAGAAACTCCAACTCTATTCAGTTGCATACCGTCTGCTCAGAGGCGACCTGTGCCTGACATACAAGGCCATGACCAACCTGGAATTAATGGACATGCTCCACCTCAAAAAATCCAAATCCACCAAAACCACTAGAGCAAGAGACTTAAACCTTAGCATGGATATAAATAGGACGTGCTGGAGGGATAGATTTATCACCCAGAGACTCCCCATGCTGTGGAATAAAATCCCGGTCCATGTGAGGCAGAGCACCTCGCTGGCTTTGTTCAAGAGAAATCTTGACCGGTGGATGGGAGATCGTAGGTTTACCCCGGGAATCATCTCTGTGTCACTACTGGACAGAGGCACAACAAACTAATGGGCACAGTATTTCTAACATAAGGGGCGGCGTAAGCCACATAACTTTGGGCTAGGCTTATAAATGCCCTAGGGCAGTTACCCTAGTATAAACCTAAGAACCTATGAACCTAAGAACCTGAAGATAGTGAGGAATACACTGCATCTCCTAATCTTGGAATATAATTCTGCCACACAGTGGCAAGAAAACGAAATGTGTGAAAGTGAGTAAAGGAACTTTATTGAAAGTGTAGTTGAGTACTTTCATCCCAAATTAAGTGGATTAGATCAGAACTAAGTTTCAAACTTAAAAGCACATTCATTAAATAAACACTTTTCCAATCACATGGCACGATATCAATGAAAATAATTACAAAATAGATATGTGTGTATAATAGATATTGTGATAAAAAATGTATAAAAACATTGTTAATATGAGTTACTTTTATGTTAAAAAAGTTCTGGTCAATCTTGGGGGGGTCTCCCCTGGGAATTAAGACTAGAATACAGAAAGGTTATGTGGCAAATTAGATTGGACACTAACACCCCACCAGGTTTGAATGACACCATTTCTATCAGTAGTATTTTAATGCAAAGTTGTAAGTTTTCACGATGGTGTGTGGTTTTCTAACTCATTACTCTGAAAAGGTTTTTATATCTAATTGCTATATAATTAATTTATTCAATTTTTTATATTTTCTTTATTTATCTATTCATGTTCCACATGATAATTAATATTGAGTACTTTTTAACTATTTAATGAATATGCTTTTACTTTGAAACTTAGTTCTCATGAAGTCCATTTGGTCTCCTTCACTCATCTGACTTTCTTGCCATGGTGCGGCTGAATTATGTTCCAAAAATAGGAGGCACGGTGTGTTCTTCACTGTCTTCAGGTTCAGATCCATTCAAATGTGCACTGTCACAATGGTAAACCAACATCTTGTGCTGTGTGTGTAATTCAGCCAATGTATAGCTGAGGATTCTTATTACAAAAATATCTGCTTATTTTATACACAGAAATTCTTTATTGGATAATGATGATGCCATTGGATGAAATCTGGCTTTCCTAGGAGAAAGAGCAAGAATTTTCTGTGATGTGATGAAATGAGAATGAGACAATATTTGATATGCTGTTGCCTTAGAAAGTTATGCGTTCTAATCCATGATTTTCAAAACAATATGCCTGATTGCCCTTCTCATGTCACTGTGATGCCTGCATTTCATGTGTTTGAATGGAGAGACGAACAGAAGAAGAAGATCGAAGAAGACCGGCGATCGAGAAGACGACAATGCAGAAGACCGACAAGACGACCGAACACAGAAAGCCGACACGAGCCGACAACGAGGAAAGGCTGTGTGATGGGAAAGGCTGTGTGATGCGCGAAAGGGCTGTGTGACAGGGGTGCGAGGCAGGTAAGTATGGGGGTTGACGGTGGGGTGGGGGGAGGGGTGGGTTAAGTGGGAGGGGGGGGGGGAGTTTAGGGGTGGGGGGGGGGAGTAGGGGGTTAGGGTTATAGTTGTGGGGTGGGTTGGGCGTTTAGGGAGTTAGGGTAGGGTGGGTAAGGGAGTTAGGGTTATAAGGAGTTAAGTAGGGTTAGGTGAGTAGGGCGCGGTAGGTGGGTAGGTGAGTGTGGACGGACCTTAGGACCTTAGTAAGGTTTTTAAGCTGGTGGGGTAAAGTAAGGTGTTTTGTGTTGTTGTGTGTGTTTGTATTGTTGTGTGTTTTGTTTTTGTTTTTATTTTTAATTGTGGTTGTGTGTGTGTGTTTCGTGTTTGTGTTGTGTCCGGTTATTTCGGGTTATTTCGTTATGTGGTTTGTTGTTTGGTTTTTATGGGAATATGTGGTGTGGTGTCGGTGATGTGGTTGTCGGTGTTGTGTGGTTTCGGCTATGTCAGGTAGAACCGTTTGAATATACCTAGCAGCAGGCAATGCTGTGCTAGAATTAACCATATAGCAGCAGTATTCTAAAGAAATTACAAACATACATGCCCCTTGCAGCAATAACATGCCACAGCTTCAAATAACCAAATATCTCATAATTTTTACAACACTTGCATCGTGACACATTCATTCTTCACAATATCATCGTGTAACTTCTGTCATCCCATAGTCAGGTGTTCAAAGCCCACAAGGAGTGTGTCCTTATGCTGTTATGTGTGAATGACAACCATAACTGTTATAATGTATACAATTACAGTGGGAGAATCCTTCTCAATTCCTTTTATCTCATAGAAGTCTATTGCAGTACAATCATATTAAACAATATAATTATTTTACACTGGTGGAATTTCACAATTGCAGTCAGCCTTCCACTGTGGTGAACGTGATTCATACACGTCATTAATTGGTGGACTTTCATAGCTTAATTTTCAATTCCACCAAAGGGCAACAGTATATGAATGTATTGATGTTACACCAACAGCATTATATGAAGTTATTATTATCAATTTGTACCTTGAAGAAAAAAATATAAATTTATACTGTAATTTCCTGGCAGTGAAATAGTTGTCTGTGAAAGTCTTGCTGTACGTGCTTAGTTGCTACATGCACTCACTGATGATTTGTATAGTATATCTACACAGACAGAGTGTGGTTCAATTCTGGGGTGGTGTGAGTGTGTACAAAACAAAAGAATCAGCTTGCTTGGCTAAGAAATATTGGCATTGCACCGCTGCCAGTAATGTGAACATTAACATAGTTACCTCATTGCAATCATTCTGGCAAAATATTGTACAAATTATGATAAAATGTCCTTTCTTCCATCACAGATTAATTTAATTTATTTGTAATGAGCCCCATTGCTATGTCATGTGGCAGATACACTCAATAGACCGCTCTGTGGAGTTTGTACAATAGTCAGGTGTTTGAATCTGTATCTGTCAGATAACTGGGTCAGGAGTGGCCTAGACAAATAAAGTATTCACGGCACAGTCAGACAGCCACATTTTAAGGCATAACCCTCCAAGGTAGGGTATCCATACCCATTACAATACAAAAGTACTGATGAACTAAAATGAAGAACCACACTACAGACACAGAATATCGTATTTGTTAGCGCTTTCGTTTACTCAGAATAGACAAACTTCATCAGACAAATTACACAAAGCATAATGCATCCTTAAATAAGCAAAAATTAATTGACATCACCACAAATAATCAATTAAAAATCAGACTCCCAAAGAGCAATGAACCAAATTTTCTATAAATACACTCATATCAAACTAGAAAAACCTACATCAGTACAAATATCTGACTATGGCTGCATAAATATAAACATAAACTTGCATATACATAAAAAATAATAAAAAAATCAAATATCAATAAATAAATTCATAAGTTAGTATTATTTTTTAAAGCCCTAATTTTTAAGATGCTTCCAATGGAGACAGAATCATTAAGGCCAGGAAAAACAAGGGCATTCAATTTAAGTTGCCACATTAATTCCTTCTCATCCACCTTCAAGGAAACTGGCCACCCTATTATTTTCATACACTTTATCTATAACAAGGAAGACAAACCTATGCTCAGGGTGATCTTTAATGTGCCTACCTAAAGAATTATTTAGATTAAATTTTTCAATAGCATAGAGGTGTTCGTAAATCCTGTTCTTGAGGGTTCTCTCAGTTTTTCCAACATAAAAAACCCACATAAAGTGCAGGTGCTCAAATAAACAACCCCATTTGAATTACAATTAAATTTACCCTTAATGTTATATTTTCTTCCAGATATTGTAAAAGAATTCCTAACATTAATGTGTTTGCACCACCTGCAAGCATCACATTTAAACATACCATTATGTGGTAAGTGTGTTTTAGGGGTCTGATTCTCCAAAATACATTTTATGCTCCGGCATTTTCTAAAGACCACATTAGGTGAATCACCCACACATTTCTGAACAGTACTATCTTCAGTCAAAAAACACCAATTCTTAATAAGAATAGATCTTAAAAGCGGGGCATCTAAGGAAAATGTAGTAATAAAACTCAGTTTCTCTGTGCTTTGATCTAAAGAACCTAAACCATCTGGTACAATAATTGAACCAACATTATCAGCCATGATATCCCCCAACATGTTCTCACTAAACTCAAAATTTAATTTACCAGGGTCTAATCCAAAAACAGGTGAACCATCTGTCACATCTTTCTTCAATAAGGGTTTAAAAAAAACATCCAACTTGTTTATGGTGAACCTCACAAATCAAATCATCCAACAGGGCACTAGGGTACCCACGTTTGGTAAACATCTCTCAATACAAAAGTACTGTAAGCTCTTCATGTGTGTTCATCATTACTCATACAGCATGCCTATTTCTGTGGTGTTAAAGGTTGATCTGCAACTTTCTGGTACCTGTCCTGGCATATATACAAGTCTGGCAAGACTTAGATATTGAGTATGTTATTGATTGTACTTAATATCCAAATACCAATGCTTAGTATTGCATGTCTTCAAACATTTATGTATTAGTGTAATTCTTTTCTTCACAGTGTAGACTTTTATAGGACATGAGGACATAAATAACATTTCTTACTGTATGGCATTAAGCATGATCATCATACAATGTAATTGGGTCTGTATTATGACAGTTTCTTGTGTGTTTGTGCTGTTTACATGCTGTTATGACAATGTTCGCTGTAATTTGTTGTGAGCATGCCTAGTGTAATCATAGTAGATGCACTCCATTTGCGAAATAGACCATGACATTCTGAAAAGTCAGCAGATCTGTGTTATCATTTTCCATTTGTGTATTCTGAGTTTGTTGTATCACTATTTAGGATGTATATGAATATACAGCACATGCTTGTATAATACATGTTTCCAGGTAATATAACCTCTTTCTACAGTTGACAAATGACCACATATGGCAAAACATATCCCTTTCTGATGAGCATGGCACAACAGCCGTACAGATCATTTATTATGGTTTATATATGATGAAGTGGAGAATACAGCAGTTCTGAACATTATCACAATCATTTCCTGTATAAGCATGTCATATTCAATCGCTGCAGACTATAAGATTAGACCCTAATGTATCACTATCCTTGCTACCTGTTATCTCAACTTGGCATGCTTTCAACATTAATATCACATCTGCTTCCTATTGTTACAATGTTGTTTTGTGTCCCTCTCACATCCTCTGTTATCATATCCATTTTAGTTATGTGCATGTGTGAAGCATTGTTAACAGGATTCATTATTATTACATCAGTATGGAAATATTTATGTTTAAAATATTTATTTGTGTCATAATCATATTTGATTGCATTATCTGAGTACATTTTCTCCATTTACCCTCCCATCCTACTTATGTCTGCAGTAATACCATTGTATTCTGTGTACATTCTCCCCATTTAATGTCCCCACATCTTAATTCTTGCAATCAAATTGCCCTTACTTCTTATAAGCTGTCCATGCATGCTCACATAATCGCTATGCATATAGGCAAACCACCTCATTTACATTGTGTGGTTGTGTTTCCCTGCAACTTTTCTTGGCTGACAACACTGCTGCTGGCCAAAAAACGTGCTGCTAATTGTGTAAGCAGGATGTGCAGCAAGCTCATCGCACTCGTGCACTTACATCATGTAGGCTTTGCCCTCGTCGGCATTCTTCTTACATTTACCTACTTTTATGCAATGTTTTATATGCAATTGTGCAATATTTTTATAGAGCATTTTACATCTATTTTTGATGAGATGTCAAAAAAAATGTAAAAATATTTGCTATAGAAATCTGGTTTTCTCACCATCCTCTGGTCTCCCTAGTTAGCCAACTATTCAGGCTTAGTCTTTAGTAAATCATCTTTCTTGTGGTGGTACTGGGCCCCACAGCAGATGATCCCTGTGTGGGATGGTTGGTGTTTACCCATCTCTTGCCAGTTGTTAATTTTATTCTACATAATGATGATTACATTTTTCCTCATATGAGTCCCTTACGTGGTAGGCAATGATTTTGGTCTCCTTGTCAGTCCAGCTTGGAGCTTGGCCTCATGCTTTCATAGGTGCTGACTTCTTTTGAATTGTCAGTACCATACTGAAGAATGTAAGTACAGTGCTGTGGTTCTTAGGCTTGGCACCACATCCTCTGGGGTGTTACATCACCATAACCAAACCCAGCTGGCAAGCAGGAGAATTAGACATGGAACTGCTATTACTGGCAAGTTTGTTTTTATCATACTGCATTGTCACATACATATTTTTAAATAAATGCTTTCACATTTCCTTGTCATGGTAATTAAAATTCATTTATGTTGCCTAAATAAGTTTCTGCTTTTGTGTTGTAATGCTATCTTTACTTGCACAATAGACCAGAAGGCCTTGCATTAATCATAATCAGTTTTTAAGCATGCCTTTTTAGTGTTTCATCACTAAATAATTTTTTGCTTACTTTCCTTTATAAACAGATCTTCCTGTTGATGTCACTACTACACGATAACAGGTTATGAGGTCATGAGGTATGTCACAGTAAGTAGGATGGGCAAGGATTAAGCATTATAATTATACAAACTCAGCTGTATCTGACTCCATTTCCATTTTTTATCTGAAGGTATATTTGAGAGATATTAGGCTTGTTCACAAGTTCCCAAAGACAACTTGGCTCAGTGCCACTATGAGCAGCTCACTCACAGCTCCTCGGGATTTGCTTATGTGGATTTATTCTCTTAGGAATTCACATATTGCTACAATTCATAGAGATAAGCATAACTAAGCCTGACTGGTATATAAAAACGTGTAAGCTAGCTTGAATTTACACAAATAACTTTAACTGCCATATTAAGTTGCTATCACTTGAGATGAGTGACAAATGGCTTAGGAAAGCATGAACTTCAGGTAAGATAGCAATAGCAATAATGTTCAAATTATTTGAAAACAGATCATATTAATGACAGAGAACAATGATTAGTAGGAGAATTATGTCTTTCATTGCTCACATTTTCAGACACAGATGATTCAGTTTAATACTGATGGCATGAGTGAAATTTATAAATGCAAATTCATGACAGTAGCATGGAAATGTCATAAAGGCAATGCAGATGATATATTTAATTTTTATTTTTTTTTTTTTTTTGTATTCATAGATTATGCTGCATAAGATATAGGGACACCATTTGAGCAACTGAAGATTGATGTACTGTATTTTCACTGATTTATTGTGTTTCATGATACAGCATGCTATATTGCAGATTTCTGACTGTCGCTTGTTCATAGCTTCGTAGGTTCATAGGTCTTTACTTGGTTAATGAGCACAAGGGCCTTTTTAAGTCTAGACATGCATCCCAAATCTCTTACAAATTATGACACCCTTAATAAGTGTAAGCATGGGCCTGGGAGATGAACCATTTGCAGGTTACGTGTATGCATTACAGACATAGGTGCCAAACCAAGATGAATTTCTGGTTTCCCATCCAGTTGTCCAAGTTACAGTTGAATTGGATTAAGGAGGAACTCTGCTTCAAATGGATGGGGAGCCTGTTCCATAGATGGGCTAGTGTTTGTGATACATACTTCTCTGTGCTGCAGGTCATTTTTATATCACAGGGAAGGTTTAAGTCCTTAGAATGGGTAATTCTGGTACTGTTTGTTTTGTGGATATGCAGGAGGTCCATCAGAGTGGGGTCTGACAATGCCCTGTATACCAGGCATAGATTTCCACTCGAATGCCTGTTGGAAACAGAATGCAGGGATAGGACCTTGAGGCATGTATTCTTTTAGTGAGGAACCTCTGTGGACATTCCAGTTGTTAGATATGCCAGGGTAAGTACATACCAAAGAGGGCATTGTACTCAATGATAGGTCTGATGTATGCCAAATAAAGTTGAACAATGACTTCCTTCAACTTAAATGCCATGCCTTTGTTTATAAGTTGCGCAATATAGAATGATTTCCTCACCACTGTAGACAGCGATGATCAAAGGCTAGATTACTATATATGTGTGTCCCTAAGTCCCTGACTACTAGGTCAACTCTAAGGGGTGTATTGTTTATATCATTGTTACCAGGGATGGAGGACTTCCCAAAGGATATATTATGCATTTCTTGGCATTTAGTTTAAGTCCATGGCTCTGACACCAGTTGTTTGTCTGTGTCAGCCTCTCCTGGAGATTTGTGTCAGTATGAGATTCAATGACAGCTCCTAATTTGCAATCATCTAAAAATTTAGTCAGCCAGAGCCCACTGACATTGGCCTTGACTTCTGAGAAGTAAATACCAAAAAGGAGTGGTCCAAGGACTGATCCCTGTGGGACTCCTCTTGTGACTGCCCTCTTTGTAGAGGTGAACTCCCCAATTCTAATTTCCTAGGTCCTGTCTGTGAGCCAATTGGCTATCCACCAGGTGACATACGGGTTTATACCTAACCTCTTGAGTTTGTCATTGTGCCAAATGCCTTGGCCAGGTTAAGGTAGGCAATGTGAACGATTTTGCCCTCATCCATTGCTTTGGTGACCTTCTCAAAGAAGTCCACCAGGTTGAGTAGGCATGATCTGTTCTTGACAAAACCAAACTGGGTTGGGTCCAGTTTCTGGAGGTTAACTATATCTCTATTGATCATCTCCATAATTCTTTCCATGGCTTTACATACAAGACTAGTGAGACTTATGGGTCTGTAGTTTCCAGGGTCTGTAGATGGCCTACCATTGTGCAGTGGGACAACTGTTGCCTCTCTCCATTCATAAGGCACAAAGCCTGTTTGGAGGCTACAGTTAAATAGTAATTCCAGAGGCCCTGATAGGTCATGTTTCATGCTATTTAGAAGGCATCCTGGGATATTATCTGGGCCCATTGATGCAGTGTTATTGGTCATAGAGAGAGCATTAAGGACCTGTTCCCTAGTGATAGCAGGGGGAGTTACATTTGATGATATTTCCTGAGGGAAGGTTGAGGGGGAGAGAGGGGTAAAATTGGAGCTGAATATATCAACTAGGAGGTTTGCTATGTCTTCTGGTGCAGTATATGTGGCTCCATTTTCAATGAGCTCTGCACACAACTGTGTATTGCCTTTGAGGTTGCGGACATAGCTAAATAATGCTTTGTGGTTGTTCTTGGCCTGGGATGCCAAACTTACCTCAAATTTGGCTTTGGCAGACTTTATTTGTCCTCTGAGTTGTTTGTTTAGTTTGATGAGAGTGCTTTTATCCTGCAGGGTGCTGCACCTCCTAATTTTTGCCATGATTTTCTTCCTTCTGTTTTACAGCTTATTGATTTTGTGATTCCATCAGGGCGGCTTGTTTTTTGAGTTAGTTTTGTACTTCTTCCTGGAGGGTACAGCTGCCTCTGTGCAGCTATTAACATGCTTGTACAGGGTTTCTGTGAACAGTTCTGCATAGGCAGAAGTGTTCTCGGGGTTTATAGGGGCTTGAAATTTTGCCAGGTTTCTACTTAATAGCAGGAGGTTACTCTTAGAATAGTTCCTGAATATTCCCGGCTTAGCTGGGGGTTCAAGTTTTATTTTTACTTCAAAGGAGACCGTGTTTGGTCTGACCTTACCAGGGAAGATATTACAGTAGGGGGTGTGCAGCACTCTTCCATATTAATGAGGACCAGATCCAGTGTGGTTGCACCCCTGGTTGTTGTATTGACTATCTAGTCCAGGGAGTTTGTGTTTACAAAATCCAGGAATCTCTGTGCATGTATGTTTGATGCCGTATAGGATTCCCATTAAATAGTGGGGTAATTAAATTCACCTATGTCTATGGTATTGAGTTGGATGGTTAGTGTTTCTAATAAGTTTAAATACATGGTATGGGTTTCCTGGGTCATAGAGGGGGACCTATAGCTTGCAAGGAAGTGGTATTGGAGTTTACCTATGGAGATTTGAACATGGAGCAGCTCAAGTGGATTGTCCTGTTTGACCTCCCACAAGAGTGCAGACCGCAATCCTTCTTAACGTAAAATAACTGGCCTGAAGCCCAAGTGCTTAAACCAGAACTAATACAGTGTTAGAATAACAGACACTGAGCTCTCAATCAGCAGTTCCCAACTTAGAAGGATGTAAGCTACCTGCCCTGCCACCACAGTGCAGGCCACAAACCTTCCTAATTTAAAACAACTGGTCTGAAGCCCAAGTGCTTAATCCAAAAGACTTAGAAATGGTAGCTACACTTTAATCAAGTTACTGCCAGCAGTAATAAATACAACTGAATACTTTAAAGAATGCCTGGATTAGTGCTCAAGTTATACAAACAAAGCTAGATTCAGCAGGCCTGGATCTAGTCTATGCTACAGCAAATGAGGTGTACCAATTTCAGTAAGAAACAGTTCAAATATGCAGGCACTTTAAGCTTTAACCAGAAATTCCCAGCTCAGAAGGACAGAGTCCAGCCTCTCCTCCCACAAGAGTGCAGAACACGAACCCTCTTAATGTAAAATAACTGGCCTCAAGCCCAAGTGCTTAAACCATAATTAATACACTTTTAGAGTAACAGACACTGAGCCCTATATCAGCAGTTCCCAACTTAGAAGGATGTAAGCTACCTGTTCTGCCACTACAGTGCAGACCACAAACCTTCCTAATGTAAAACTAGTCTGAAGCCCAGGTGCTTAAACTAAAAGGCTTACAATGAGTTACACCAAGCAGTAATAAATACAATTGAGTACTTTTAAGATGACGCAAAAGCAAAATAAAGTAGGAAAAAACACAAATACAGTAAAAGCAGATACATTTTTTTTTTTTTTTGGAAATAGAGAAAGGAAAGAGAGAAAGGAGTAGCAGAAACTAAGCTGATTGGCCTTCTCAAATGCACACTCACAAATTTGTTTAGCACACTGAGATCCAAAATTGGTCTCCAGTCCCAGGTTTTCTTTGGCATCAAAAATAGTCTTGAGTAGAATCTGGATCCTATCTTGTCTGTTGGGACTACTTGGATGACTCTTTTGTTTAGCAGCTTTGTAATTTCTAGAGCTGCTTCTTCCCATTGACTGGGTGGAACATCATGAAATCTTGATGGAGGGACAGGACAAAGTTTGAAGGGGATGTTGTAACCTCTGTTTATTATCCTTTGTACCCAAGAATCATTGGTAATGGTTAGCCAGGCAGAAAGGTACAAAGAGAAATGTCCCCCATCCACTTCCAGAGGAAAGGGGTTGGTACGCTCTTCAGGAGTGCTGGTAGGATTGCCCGGAGAAGTAATTTCTGGAACCCTGACTACATGGACCTCCTCTGCCCCGAAAGTGGCATCTTCCTTAAGAGTTTCCCCCTCTGCCCCTAGGGGAAAAATCGGCCTGTGTGTCACGGAAAGGACCCTGAGATTTTCTGTACCACATCTTCTTGCTCTTTTGGTTTCTGGAGAAAGCATGTTGGGGGGAAGAATAATGGACACCTACAGCAGACAGGGTCTTACCATCCTGTTCCCACCTGGCCAATGTAGTTTTGACTTTGGGTCCAAACAAGGAGGAGGACTCGATGAGAGCATTGAGAAAGGAAGCCTTGAAGGGTTCTGCAAAATTACACAAGTGCATCCAGGCATGTCATCTCAAAACAATGCCTGTACTTGCTGCTCTAGCCACTCCTTCTGAAGCGTGGGTCACCAAGTGCATGGAGGAGTTTAAAATTGATTCAATAGTGGCCAGCTGAGAGGCCACTTTGTCATGGACCTCATCAGACAGGGCACCTGTCAAAGTTTCAGAGAGCTCAGATACTAGGTCTCTTTGAAGTCTAGTGAAGTGTGCCATATAATTCAGTGACCTGATAGCAAAGGTCGCTGATGCAAAGGTGCACTTCCCTATCCTATCCAATGCCCTGGACTCTTTGCTGTGTGGATGGACAGTCTAGCTTTCCTCTTCTGCCAGGTCTTTCTTAGTTGCGGCTGCCACCACCAGAGCATCTACAGGGAGACCTTTAGACCAATGAGGTTCAGAAGCAGGGTGGGACAAGATTTTGTCTGACCTCCGGGGAATGGCCTCAACAGTATCAGGGGTCTTCATGCATGCAGCACTATGAGCCGGACCAGTTCGTCTGCAGGTGGGGTAACCCAGGGGGTAGGGGGCCAGGGGGCAAAAAGCCTGCAGGAACACAGACTCCTCAGAAGTCGGGTTAGAGGACTACCATTCACCTCTCTTTTTAAGGATTTCTAGGATATCACCAAAGGATACATCAGAAGGTGAATGAGAGGACCCTTCCCCATCATCAAAGTCTGTGTCTTCAGTGAGAGACTCCTCAGTGGAGTCTATATGCTTCCTCTTGCACGAGGATTTCCAATGAACTTCCTCAGAGGGAGATGCTGGGGAAGACAACACCAAGGGGTGTATCCTGTGGGAGTATATCCTGAGACCTCTGCACCCAGTGTCCACTAGAAGCAACCTGTGTACATAGTGGTCCAGAGGAGGATGGTGAGATAGTAAGCACAATATCAGCGGTAGATGCCAAGGCCATCTCCATGACTTGAAAGGCAGGTCCACTAGAAGAGGGGTGAGAGCCCAAGGGGGAAGTCACCTCTCCCCTAAGTGATGCAGCCTGCCAACTGGGAGTCTCAGGATGGCTGAGAAAAGTCAAATCCTGGGTCGTAGCAAAATTTTTCTGCGACGGAGGCAACTGCGGCTCCTTAGAGAGATCCATAAAGGGAACAGATGGGGAAGACTGTGATACATCAATAGATTTCAAGGGAGAAGGATAGGTCTTGAGAGGTGGAATTCCTCTGGCCAAAAGCACTTGATCCACAAGTTGCAATATGTCATGTTGGGAGAGGCTTCTACTAGATCTCACAGAAACAGCTGAGGGGGAAACAGGTCTATCTAGAGATGAGGGCAGGTCGGTGTCCATCTCAGTAGACTGCACCAAAAACAACAGTGCCGTAAAGGATTGCACTACAGGTGTCTGCACCGAGGAAGTCATCGGTGCTGATGTAATGGCCTGCCCCGATGAAAAAGTCGGTGCCAAAGTAGTTGTCGGTGCCGAGGTTGGAACCGATAAAATAGTAAACAAGGACTGAGCTGTTGGTTCCGAAACAATGGTGGTCTGCGCTGACTGCGAGGTCGGTGCCGGTAAAGAAGTCTGAACTGAAGGGCCCCTCGGTTCCAATACAGCAAAGGACATCAGTGCCATAGACATAGGTGGTGCCGAAGAATTTTTCGGAGCCAAAGATCTAGGCGCCGAAAATGTCGGATCCAAGAGAGTAGGATCTGAAGCAGAAATCTTTGCTTTCTTTCTTGGTTGATGAGAGTCCCCAGCCGGGAACAAAGCAAGAGATTTAGCCTTAGAAGCATCCTCAGACTTCTTTTTATGGGATCTTGGAGGGGTTGAGGCCTCCGACCCGGAAATAGCCCCTGAAAAGGGAGACTTTAGTAACCCTTTCAGCAAAAGTTTATTTTTCCTCTCTATCAGTGTCCTGTTGGCAAAATTCTTACAAATCCCACAGGGTGGGTCAACAGTTAAGTGAGGTGCACCTAAACAGAAAACACACAAAGAATGTGCTTCTAAAGTAGGTAGTTTATGTCCACAATCATAACATCTTTTAAAACCAGTACTACCTTTTTTATCTGTCATGTTAAAGGAAATACCAACAATAATACAAAAACACAAAATGACTCGAAGGAAAGAAAGGAAAGGCTCTCTACCAACTATGGTAATCAACTGATACCTTACATTAGATAAAAAGGGTGAAAGTGACTAAAACATTTTTAGAAAACTGAAAGAAAAGGGAGTCGCTAAATGTGATAAGGTAAGAGAGATCAGAAAATCAACTTTTCTGAGAGAAAAAGTCCTTATTTTGAAATAAAAGAACAAAAAAATGTTTCACTTAGCTCAAGAGCAACAGCCTGACAGAGGGAGATTGGTAGCAAATGCAGCTATTTTTTGTAGCAGGAGGCAAGTTTCTTTCTTTAAGTATTGATTAAGTTTGTTAGGATAGGAGTGGCATAAAGGAGAGTTGGCAACAAGCAGGTGGTGGCTAGAGTTTTTCTTACAGTATCTGTAAGGAATCCATTTTACCTATAAAGGGAGCATAGTTTAATTTAATGGTGTGAAGTATATGCTGGTAATATTTGAGATTGTCATCTATTATACACCTAGAGGTTTACTGTGAGTTACAGTTTCAATGACAATATTATTTGCTAACTTCAAGGTAAAAGATTGTTTTTTATTTTTGGCACTTGTTTTAGGTAAAAAGCATTAAATTAGTTTTCTTGGCATCGAGTAGGAGGTTTGATTCTTTCTGCCAGGTTTCTGCATTGGAAAAAGAGTTTTGCGTAATATCTTGGGACTTATTTATTGTTGAGGCTGCACATATTAATGTTGAGTCAGCTGCATAATGAACTAAACTAGCATGGTGAGTGGTGGTGTGGAGGTCATTAGTAAATATATTAAATAGGAGAGGACCCAGGATAGAGCCCTGAGGGACACTTGTAGTAACTGGTTGAAAGGGTGAGTAGGTTTGTTGCCATTTTATGGCTTGTTACCTTCCAGATATGTAACTAAGAAACCACATCAAGGAGTATTGTGAAAGTTCTATTGAGGAGAGTCAAATGAGCAGTTGCTGGTGAGAGGCAATTTCAAATACATTTGGCAAGTCCAAGAACATGGTGGACATGAACAGACCATTTTTTCTATGTTGCTTTATTGCATTGGTAAAATGTAGTAGACCAGTAGTGGTGCTCTGCTGGGGCCTAAGGCCATGTTGTGTTTCTGAGAGCAAGTTATTTGAGCTTAGGTATTACATCAGCTGCATATGGATGCATTTCTCTAATGTTTTGAAGAGGGAGGAGAGACTCGCTATTGATCTATCGTTATTAAACTCTGTAGATGTGCCTCCTTTGATGTAGGATTTTTTTCCACAGTGATGGGATGCATCTTTCTGCTATGGGCCTATAAATTAGTATGGACACAGAGAAGACTATGACTTCGGCAACCATTTCTAAGTAGTCTGATGGTAGTTGGTTTACAGCTATGGAAGTAGTTTTTAGTTTAAGGAGCAACTTCCTTATGAGAGAGGTAGGTACTGGACTAAACACGTAGAGCTGTGGGTGGGTTTGATTGGACAGGGTTAGAAAGAAAAGGGCAGATTATTAGTGTCTAACAGAGATAATATTCATTGTATAAACTAGGAATTAAAATGTGTGGGGGTAGAGTCTGTCTTGTTGTCTGTTTTTGGAGAGGGAGTGGTGGTGTTGCCAGGGTGGAATAATTTATTTAGTGATCACCAAAAATGTTTTGGGTTGTTTTTTATGCTTCTCTTATAGGTTGGTATAATATGTTTGCTTAGCCTGTTTGATATGGAGTTTTGCAAGGTTTCCCGAAATGTCTAAATTGATGGAAGGCATTTTGAGTTCTATTTTTATACCAAGTGTTCTTGGCTTTATTCCTTTTTATCATGATGTTTTTGTTTCTTTTGTCAGCCATAGTGCAGGGTTGGACTTTACTGTTTTATTACATACTGGTGCCGTACCTCTCAACCTGGTAATATCAAACATCTGGGCAAAGGCCCATGAAAAGTAGGTATAACTGGCCAAAACTAGGACATTGATTAACATAACATTTGCATAAATAGTAATGTAGCCCCACCTACTCCAGTGCGATTCTGGGATACCAACATGAAGATTGAAGTCACTAAATAATAATAAACAATGGCAGAGACTTTAATTTCAGACATCATACCCCTCAGAAATTACATAACAATACAAAACCTATTATCCTGTAACATTGCTGTTTAATGCTAATTTATAATGAAAATTGTATAATATGTTGGAGCTTTTCTCCCCGAGCCTCCGCTGAAAAAGGGCTCTTCAGCTCAGTTGGACAATCCCGGTCAACAAATGTAAAATAAAAATAAATAAATAAATAAATATTTGATTTTACAGGAGCAATATTTAAAATCTGCCCCTATTTTTGAGTCTTTATACCCAGATTATTTTTGGCTTTGTACAGATTTCTTGCTCTAAGAGATTGAGAGAAGTATGTGCTAGATAGAGCCTGGCAGACTAGCAAGTTGATATGTATTAGTATCGAAAAGCCACTCTGTGTACATAAAAATATGCTCCAATGTCTGCCAACAAGTGGAATAATAAAATGCTCCGTACTTTTTTCTTCCAGACACTAATACACTTCTTTAACATTTACACTACATACATTTTGTCCTGTGATAATAAACGTTTGTTTGGATTACCACACCAGTGATATGGGCAGGTATTCTTTGCACTAATCTGAGCATGCTTTTTCTGCACCACTTTCAGAAACAGCGTGATTTACACAGGCAAAATATGCATGTAAATAAATGCTTGCTTCCATATCCAAACAGAATTTGGCATTACACTAGATCATTCATCTGATAACAACATTGTTTATGCTGCAAGTAAAGTCTTTAAAGCCAACAAGTCACTGTGTCTATGTATAGACACAAAGGCATACACACATACAGCTATGCCTCAAAAGGAGGTTGTAATTAACTGTTAGAAAGCAATTTCTAAGTGCACTTCTCCTGACCTCACTGATCAGTCCTGCAGTGTGGGTGGGAAATCGTGAACTCTGGTAAATGTTGTAATAATTCAGTTGAAAATGTAGTGTAACATTTCCCCTAATGCTACAGAAACTACAGCAAGAATGTACTAGCAAGACATGAAACAATGGGGAGAATAAAATTCTACAAGTGAATTTTAGGATTAGGAATACACCAGAAACATGCTGAAGGTATGGACGATCGTGTAAAATTATGTTCTCCAAGCAGCACTCTAGCATCTGAAAAAGTGGTACCACAAAGATCATTTCAGTCCCCATGCATGTCAGACATAATGAATTTGGTCCCTAGACATGCTAATGATGCTGCTAAGAGACATATAGTGCTGCTGCTCTGCAAGAGCAGAAACTCAGGTCCAGCTACTTTTCATGCAAGCATCAAAACCCCACTCTGATGGTGAGGTGGCATAAAGCACCATCCCCATTCCAACTGCCAGTCCCATAAGGGGCAGTGACAGCGAACACTGTAATGTGGTGTTGGTGCGCATCCATGGACAGAAATGTCAGCAGTTCTACCTGTACCCCGATAAATAGTCTTCAATTAACTCTGCACACTTGTGCTCAGCCACACAGAACACATTTTTTTTCATTTGTGTAGTTCTTGGGCAATACACCTCTTTGAGTGAATGCTCTTGCCCAAAATGTGTAAAATGTTGTTTGTTCATTTGTATTCATTCTTTAAACTAAAAAAAAAAAAAAAAAAAAAATCTAAAGACAGTTAATACTACAAGACGGTTGCTCCTACATGTGCAAAACATAGATTACCTCACATCACATAGTACAAGAACCTCCGAATATCTTACCAATCGCATGCACAAATATGAAAACTATTTCATAATGAAAAGGAGTACTGAATCAATGTCTATGGAGTTCTTAAGAAGAGCTGAAACAATTATAAGGAAATAACGTAAGTGGAAGTCACATGGTGTAACAGCAGCCACTAGCATAAAACTCCAGTTTCAAAAACTAAGTTGCTTATTAAAGGAGTTTCAGATTCACAACAACTGTAAGTACAGGAACATATTTTCCATTGTTTAAAAAGCTACACTATCCCAAATTTGCATGTATTTCTTTAAAGTCTGTAGACACAAATACTGACTGCTAACATTTCACAATAATCTTAAGGAAACAGTATCCGTGATGCTTCTGCCTTTGACATTATCTGAACTCTGTTAGAAGTTGCTAAATAAACATTTCTGAAATTAACTTTTGAAAAAAATAATTTAAATAGACGAAAAAGGAAGTTAAACTTATATCCTAAGTATTGAAAAACAGCAAACGTAGAACCGATTGCTGAACTGCCCGAGGAATCCAATGCTGTTCAAGATCAAACCAAAGTGGTTATAATATAGTCCACATAACATGATATATGATAAATCAACCACACACTAATGAAAATGTAACAAAAACAGATCAACTGGAGAACCATAGAGAAGAAATATCTAAACCTTAATTTACAGAGCATAAAATAAAAACTATTAATGTTTAAGTACTTTTTTCATCCACTGCCATATTTACACTTCACTGTCACCCAGCTGACATCCTCGCTTGTTGGTTGGCTGTGCCACATCACTCGTGGAGGGGGGGGGGGTTGTAAACAAATGTCTGAACTTTCTTTTATTTTTTTAAATCTCCTGCTCCAGTCTCTGGTCTCTGAGTCCGACAAAATAAAAAAATCGTGAATTAAAGGGGCCACTCAGAAATTCATGTCACCCCATTATTTTGACCTCAAAACTGGTAAATGCTGATGAATTCAGTATGGTTGAGAGTTATGACTGATGCTATAGCATTTAAGGTCTGTAAGAATATGCTATTAAAGTGTTCTAGAGATTTATCTAGTGACATTGTTCTAAGTACATTCCAGTAATATTATTTTAGTGTTTCATTGAAAATATCTTTATTGAAATTGGTTGCATTTTGTATTTGATTACAGATAATAGGTCATGGTGAGTTCTAATGGCATATTTATTTATTTAAGTTTGATGACCAGGGAAGTCCACTAGGCCAAGAAGTGCCTGTTTTCAGTGGAGGCCCTGGGAGAAAAGCTCCACAATAATTGCAAGTTACATTTCAAATGTTACAAAAGGACATAGTTCATACAGCTAATTAAACATTTACAGATAAGCTCCATGATATTTGCAATTGCCTTTTCCCAATGTTACAAAAATGAAAAGACATAATTCAATACATAAATTTCAACATTTACATAAAGTGAATATTTTTGCTATAAACTCAATTGTAGGTTTAACATTTCAAAATATATAGCTACTAGCCATTAGTAGGTTAGTAAAATATTATGCATGGAGAGGGTAATAGTATATTTGAGATTGGAGAATATAGTACAATAGATATTATAGGTTCATAGGGTCATAGGTAGGTACTAGGCTATTAGCCCTAGGGCCTATATAAGCCTAGCCAAAAGGGTACCCTGGCTTTCGCCACCCAAGAAAATTATTTTCATGTGCCCCTGTCGAGCAGAGCCACAGAAGTGATCCTTGGGGTGAATTTCCTATTTCCCATCCAATCATCAAGATTTTTCTTGAAGAGTGCTAATGAGGAGTTCTGTTTGACATAGATAGGTAGTTTGTTCCAGAGTATGGGAAGTCTCTGGGACAGGAATCTATCCCTCCAGCATGTTCTGTTTATTGTGGTGACAAGGTTTAGGTCCCTAGAGTGTGTAGCTTGGAGGGAATAGGATTTCTTTAAGTGGAGCATGCCCAACAGCTCTGGGTTTGACATAGTTTTGTACGTTAGGCAGAGATCGCCTCTGACTAGGCGATATGTGACAGAGTAAAGCTGGAGTTTTTTGAGACGGTTTGCGTAGGGCATCTGTTTGAGGCCAGTAATTCTCTTTGTGAGGTATTTCTGTGGCCTTTCCAGTTATTGTAGATGTCTTGTGAGGTACACACCAAAAGGGGCGTTGTACTCTATAATGGGTCTAATGAGTGATGAGTAGAGGGGAACAATGACCTCTTTTTTTCTGGATGAGAAACCTTTTGTGATGAGGTGAGCCACGTAGAAGGATTTCCTGACCACTGTGGCAATGTGATTATCAAAGGAGAGACTTCTGTCCACCTTTGTCCCAAGGTATCTTATCACACTTTCTGCATTAAGTAGACTACCACTTATATGGTAGTTCATGGGTACAGAGTTTTTTTACCAAAGGGGATGACAATACACTTTTTGGCATTGAGCTTCAGGCCATTGCTTTGACACCAGGCATCTGTCTCAGTGAAGCCCTTTTGTAGTATGTCCACATCGTTAGGAGTTTCGATTATGGCTCCTAGTTTGCAGTCATCTGCAAACTTTGTTAGCCAAAGAACTTCTGTGTTAGCCTGTACTTCAGAGAAGTAGATACCAAACAGGAGAGGACCCAGGACTGAACCCTGTGGTACTCCACTTGTCACTGATCTGAAGTCGGATTTGGAGTCTGCTACTTTCACAGAGTGTGTTCTGTCCATAAGCCAGTTGGCAACCCATCTTGTGACATAGGGATTTATACCTAATTTAGTGACCTTATTTATAATTCCAGAGTGGGGGATGGTGTTGAAAGCCTTGGCGAGATCTAGATAAGCTGTGTGAACCACCTTACCCTCATCTATGGCTTTGATGACTACTTCAAAGAAGTCAATCAGGTTTAGGAGACATGATCTACCTTTTACAAACCTGAACTGGGTAGGGCCAGAGTTTGGAGATTACCAATGTCTTTGTTTATGAGTTCCATGATGACACATTCCATGGCTTTGCAGACCAGGCTTGTCAGGCTAATGGGGTAGTAGTTCCTGGGGTCTGTCATGGCTCCCCTTTGTGGAGTGGGATAACCATTGCAGTACACCATTCAGTGGGCACAAAGCCTGAGGTGAGGCTATGATTGAACATGGTACTTAGGTATGGTGCCATTTCATTCTGTAGTTCATGTAGAACGCAGCCTGGGATATTGTCAGGTCCCATGGATGCTGTCTGTGTTCTTGGCTTTGGAGAGCGTGTTTTTTACCTGTGCAGCCATGATTACAGGAACTTTGCATTCTTCCGGTATAGAGATAGGCCCTCTAGGGGGTGGGAGCGGGGTAAAGTTAGCACTGAACCTGTCTGCCAGGATGTTGGCAATATCAGTTGGTTCTGTATATTTAGTGCCATTGTGCTGTAACTCAGAGCAGATCTGAGTGTTGCCATTGAGATTCTTGACATAGCTATAGAATGCTTTGTGGTTGTCTTTAGAGTCAGTGGCAATTTTGTTTTCATAACTAGCTTTGGAGGATTTTATGAGAGATCTCAGCTTCTTACTGAGGTTGACCAGGGAGTTCCTCCAGTCATGGGATTTTACTCTTTTTTTGCAACAGTTTCTTTCTTCTGTTGTATAGTTTGTTTATGGCAGAGGACCACCAGATTGGCTTCCTTTTTTTGAAGGATAGCATCTTGGTTCTATTTTGGGATAGCATTATCCATGCACTCGTGTAAGTGCTTATAAAGTGCTAGTTCTAGTTCTTATTAGACAGAAAATTAGTTTTTAGTACAGGGGATTGTTTTGGGTGGGATAAAGTAATAGTAGAGGTACTTGGATGAGTCAGTGCAAGGTGGAGTGAGGTGGTATGTCTGAATGTGGTCAGTTATGCTATCTGAGAGGCAGCCTACTTTTGTCTGGCATATTTGTATCAATTCAGTCTAATGTCGAGTGTCACTCTGAAGTTTTATTCAATCTAGGCGGTGTGGTTATTAATTGTCTGAAGTTGTAGAAGTTTATGGATTCAGTGGGATAGTAACATTTATGAGTAGCCAGTCTATATTTAAGTCTCCAAGAATTAAAGTTTAGACTTAGCATATAACATCAACACTGTGAGAAGGACTCACTTAGCTTTCAACTCCATGTGTCAGATGTATATACAACCCTAAGTAAAAACAAAATGAACAAAGGGCAGGGCACAGTCATCATCATTTACACATGTTGAGGGTTGGGGGAGAAGTAAACCAAAGCTGACACCAAAGCTGTGAGTGTGTGTGAGTATGAATCACATACATTCATTAAGGTAAAACGTTTCCCAGGGCCAGTAACAGGAAATGCACTGCAATGAACTCAGCTTGCATGTTTTTGAGTTGGTATGGGCACATTTTTGTGAAATGTGTGTGTGTCTGCATGAACACAATCAAAGTCGGTGCTAGCACTATGTTCTGGCATGTCAGCCAGGTCCGAGCCATGCATGTTAGAGTTGTCCCTTTAGTGTCTTCACTCCCAACCATGAGTTGCCTCTGCCAAGAGTTGCACTGCCACTTCCATGTCCGCATTTCAAAGTTAGGGTGCTACCTGAACATGAATGATGTCTGCTGAACAAGCTCTCTTCAAGACTACATCTGGGACCAATTCCATAACTTACCACATATGGTTGTGGACACCTCAATCACTGATGTAGCAGTGAAAGTAGTTCTTCTATAGGAGCAGGATCCGGTATGGCCACATTGGCTAACACAAAAGGATGTCACAGTTTTATGGACACGTGGATGGTGACCCTTTCACAGGAGAAGTTCCATTATACGTACTGCCCAATCAAGTGTGTCACTCATGCTATCCAAGGAGTCACCCACATGGCTGAGGCAGTCACACATATCAGAATGCACCATGGCTTAGGACTCCCACTATCTCATCTGATGCACTTGTGAAACATGCCTGTGACTCAATGAGAGCCCTATACATACATCTGGTGGCAAATAATTACACAACAGCATCAGGAAGATGCTGGACAGTAGGCCTCCTCTGAAAGCCACTAGCAACCCTTCTGTGTGGTACCATGCCCTCAAGATGGCTACATGCAGACTCAACCAACTCTGCAACCAGAGTAACCACACTACCCCACTCAACTGTGTCACCCTCAGCCTGTTCTATAACTCAGGGCTCAGTGGAGTGGGTGTGATTAGGCATACTGACTTTGCCAAAATAAAGCCAGGGGATGTGTAAGCCAGAACCTCATTGTCATACTGAACCACTGTACCCACCAACTCTGCCTCTATATCCCCTCAGTCATCATCGGAGCCTACCGGTACTATGACATAAGGTGGCACACATTCTACATTGCCACTGTCAGGATCACCTTTGATAATACGTACCAAAATCAAGAATGAGAGAAATAAGGACTATAAATTATCCAAACTGTACTCAAAAAACTCATGTTAAACAATTTCAAATGCTAAAAGGCTACAACAATTACTCTTCCCTCAGATCTACATCTAACTAATGGGTATTACTAAGCATAGAAAGTCTGTCCTTACCATGTGCAAGTGGTCTTTTGGATGGTAATTCAGATGTCCCTGGAAAAAGAGGAAGGGGGTGGAAAGAAGGATAATAAGCATCATAGCACAAATTACCCAATTACAGAGAGTAATGCCCTGCCTAACTGGCCCTTAAGAAACATCCCAGAATCAATCAGACTGCACAGTCCAGCCCCATCATCTCTGTTGGACTGTGTGTCTTCTAAGAAGCACATCATGATGTGTCCAGAAATATTAGAAGCATACAGGTATTAACATATAAAGATGTCCAGAATGACAGTTAATGCTTTATATATAGCATACCTGGAAGTTGTTCTTGGGGCACACTTGGCCTGTTGTACACATCAGCACCAAAATGAACGAGTCTGTGTGAAACCTCTGCTGAACTGTCAGTATCTCTTGTAGTGGACAGGAAGTTCTCAGTTTCAGTGAGTTGTGGTTAAGTAGCAAGACCTTTCCCATAGCCATTTATACATGTGTAACTGCAGCTGCCCTCTTCTAGTCACTGTAAGCATATCAGTGGCACAGTGCCACACCAAATTGTAGTTTCTAGCACAGCTGCCCACTGTGGTTATGTCAATGACCACCTGCTACCATATACTTTTTTTCTGTCAGACATATCACCTCTACATCTGTCAAGCTGTTAGGCTCCATGGCAGCATATGGCTTGAATGATGACCTCATTTTCTGCATCACTGAATGTTGGTTTGCATCGACCAGATGGTCTGGGTGTCTTAATCCTGTATGACAAAACAGAAAAAATATAAAACACATTTGTAGCATATAGAAATAATTCTCTTCAAATACAATCTGTGCATCCATCATCAACACAAAGCAAATGAGCACACAATTCTCATTTAGGACACACAAGTTAAAGGAGCCCTCCCCCCCACAAAAATAAATAAATAAATAATACTTTAGGACTACTTCCATTCTGTTAGCGTTTCTGTAATGAGCACAGCAGTTGTGTAACTAACTACTGAATGCAGCATTATTAGTAATTAGGAAAGAATACAAAGTAGAAATGCCAACAAATTTCATTGGTCTCTCCACCATTTCAGAGGTCACCCCGGAAATCTGAGAAGCTTAATACCCATGTTAGCTACACATGTACAACACCTTGAAGCAGAAAATAAACACAATTCACTTGTCTACACTAAATGGTAAAATTTCAAAAGCAAATGGTAACAAAATACTGTTTTAAAAATCATTGAAAAGCAGAGGAATAACTGTCATTCCAGGACTATGCCAACAGTGAATGAGAAAAATGCATGCAGAAAAAAAAACATTTATATTGTATATTGAAATACATTCCGAATATGGAAATCTAAACAGTTTATAAACAGACAAACATGCCTTAGGAAAAAAATGATATAATTTGCAGAAATGTATCCTCCAGTAAATACCAGTAATGGTCTGTTTGTATCAAAACAGTCTCCCCTCCTTCAAGTTCCCCAATTACATGAATACTTTTACACAGTATAGATTGAGCTCTCTAAGCATTGTGAAGATGTAAATGAGATGTTAGCATTCCTGAATACCAAAATTCTCCGTTGGTATAGTGTAGGTAAACATCACGTAAGGGGCTACATTACTGCATGCATACCCCTAAGACTGCAGGGAGGAGCAATGACAATTGTTAGCTGCTAATGGCTTGTTATTGATTACTCTGACTACAGCAACAAATAATACTCACAAGATTCTTCTCTTTGAAGTGGGTGTGTCATGGAGACTACTCTTAAGAAAAAGTGTGGAAGCAACTTGGGACAGCTATTACAACAACATTGATTACAGCTGTATTCTTTTAATAATAGGACACTGTTCATTCTCTGATTAAAGATTGTTCTGCAATGCTAATCAGCTGTATTACACATTGAAACAAAGATGCAAAGAAATGCACATGACATAGGATTGCTGTTAAGCTGAGAGAAGTGGAAGATGGTCAAGAAATAAAGAGAAGAAAGAGCTGCAGTGCTGATAAACTTAAATTAATATGGTGGGTGCTATTATTAGCATGAATATGTTGTCAATATCACATTCATCTAGACATGCTCAAGCAAATGAGAAAGTAAAATGGTTTGATCTTTCTCTTGATGGACCAATAAATTGATGGTCTGCTAAGTAATATCGCTATGGAATATACAGTTTTTGATTCCTACGCCAAGGCTATGTTTGTGGTAAAGAGAAATATGAAACTTGACTGAGTGTGTGTTGTTATTTAACTGAAATTAGGGTTCAAACCCAGAAAGTGTGCTGCTTGGGAGGCTTAATGCATATTTTCTGAGCCTATCATCAGGTTGTAAGATGGGCAAAGTAATTAAATCTACCAGTCCTGTAATTTCATTATTATTGCAGTCTGGGTGATAGTATTTACACTTTTATATTTTTATTGTGTTCATCCCTTGTGCATGTTTTGGTAAAGCTCACTTTGTACTGACAGAGTTATGAGACAGGGATCAAGAGTCCATTGCCCAAGGTACAAACTGAGAAATATAATTTGGAATGCCATCATTAGAGCATTTTTGAATGGCAGAGGTGTGCTTTGATAAGTGCTCTGAAGAGCAGTAAGTGAAGAAATTCTACAATTAAACCTAAATATCATTGTAGTATAAGGTGTAAATGCAATAAGGTTAAAGAAACAGTACAGATGATGCAAGGCTTGAATCCAGCATACAGATATGTTTTTGTTTAAACTGGATGTAGAATAACTATAGAATAATAATATGTTGTATATGAAATGTATATGCTATGGTATGTGATAAATGTGCAATATCTTACTTGTACTTCATGTCAGTTGATGTTGCAGAAGTGTTGTACAGTCACCTATTGTCAGTATTACAAATACGAATATCTCAGGTATTATATCATATGACAAGTTGTAAAGTATTATAACAGGAAAGGATTTACATTAGTAATGTGGTCAGGTCTTTCAAATATGCTGTATAAAACCCCATAATAATTCATCATGACAGTAAGAAGTAATTGTTATTAGAACAGTTTGTGTCTTGTTAAATTCTTTGTACTGTGCCAAGTCTGTCCAGTGATTGTCTGTATTCCTCCTTTCTGTGGTACTGATACTACATGACATACTGAGGATTTGTAACATACACGCTCCTTCTCATGTGTGAAGATGTACAAATGATGCATGTTTCCTGTTTATGGTGTAACTTCTGATGAAAGCAACTACAAGTCATGTTTGTCTTTTTTTATTTTAAATAATTCTTTAATCTTTTTTTCTATCCAGTTTGTGTAGTACTCCACACAGTGCAAACTTGGTTCAATGGCAAAGAGATAAAATGATAAATATACTTTCAATAGTTAGCAAACAAATATGGAGGAAATAAGTTAGGTGTATTGAACAATCACACTAATATGAAAAAAACCCCAATGGCAGTGAAAGTCGAGGAAAAGTTTAATACCTTAAGTGCTTTCACCCAGCAAGCGTTAATGGTCTGCTACAGAATACAGACTTCCTACATCACAACAAATTTATATTTGCAGTGAACCAAGGAAAGCAGCTGATTGTAACCATTAATGGAGTATTTAAAAACATACACACAAAAAATATAATCTTTAAGTCTTTGTCAATTAATATAAAAGTAAAGAAGTATTAATAATACTTACTTTAATATATTTATAAAACAACTTAAAACTTTTATAGTCTGAAAAATGTCCACCTACCTAACATATTTCCTGTCTCTTAGAAAGCACTTAATATTTAAAGTTTAAATAAGCCCTGGTTATTTATCACATTGTAGTTTGATTTGCCATAATGTTTCTTTTTTATACAATGAATTCTTATTGTGTCCTCCTCTATAATCCAAAGGGACATTATCCAACACTATAAAATAAAACTACTTGAAGAATGAACATACTTTTGTGTGCTTAAAAAGACCATTATTTTCATCCTTACTTCTAACAAAATGTAAATGTTCTTAGATTCTTTTGGATAATCTACATGTCATGTGGTCATTACCACATAAAATGTCTCACAATGGGTGTATATATATATATATATATGTATATATATATATATATATATATATATATATATATATATATATATATATATATATATCTATGGTAAACCAAAATTATTTTAAAATGTTCCCTTATGTTAATGGTCCCGTCCAAATGTAGTAAAGTAATGTTGGAACTTTCCAATGCAAAATTACAAGTGCTACAATATCCACACCTATACATGCCCTTACTTTTATTAGTGCTGAAATAGTTGGTGTTCTGATTTTCCAAATATTGCTTTAAAGATGTAAAGGGGGATTCAATAAAGCCAACACAGTCATTTTTAACTGTGCGCATGTCTCAGTTCAATGCGCACATGGCTGTAAATATTTTTAGATTCAGTAAACTCCATGCAGCAGTGCTCACTCACGCTCAAACATGGCAATTTCCATAGCATGAAAATTACAGAATAAGTAGCTGAATTGTATGCAAATGAAGAAAACCAACACAGTGGAATGATTAAACAATGTGTAAAGCAACCATGTTGATTTTGTGCCTTTGTTGCCCATGTATTCAAAAACTTTTTGACTGCAGCCATAGAAAGGAGTCTACACGGAGACAAGAGCAAGTACAAGTAATTAGATTTAAACAGAAATTACCTTAATATGTAACACTAAACAAATTATGACATTATTCAACATAGTAG